>NC_045707.1:65590364-65638332 GCF_009834535.1 Camelus ferus | reverse complement strand
AGAAACTTGTGTTCCCAACAAGCTATTTGAAGGACTGCTTTTCACAACACATATCTCTCAGAACTGAGCATGTGGAGAGACATCCGTTCATCTAGCACAAAGGAAAGTCTTGCAGGACAAATTTTACTCTTGTTTCTCAGTCTGTTTCGTAGTGCCTGTTTGAAATTCCTGCAGTTTTCAATGTAAAACCGAGTTGGAGCTAGTACCTCCCCATATAATTGAAGGGATTGGAGTTTGCAACTGAAAAGAAACTTTGTGTTCCCAAAAAGCTATTTGAAGGACGGCTTTCACATACACATATCTCTCAGATCTGAGCATGTGGAGAGACGATCTTTCATCTAGCACAAAGGGAACGGGTTGCAGGAGAAACTTTTACTCTGGTTCCTCAGTCTTTTTCCTAGTGTCGGTTTGAATTTCCTGCAGTTTTCACTGTAAAACAGATTTGAAGCTAGTACCTAGCAATATATATGTATGGAGTGGGGTTTGCAACTGAAAAGAATCTTTGTGTTCCTAACAAGGTAGGTGAAGGACGGCTTTCACACACAATTATCTCTCAGAAATGAGCATGTGGAGAGAGGTTCGTTCATGTAGCATAAATGGAACGCTTTGCAGGAGAAAAATTTACTCTGGTTTCTCAGTCTGTATTCTAGTGCTGGTTTGAAGTTCCCGCAGATTTCACTGTAAAACCGAGTTGGAGGTAGTACCTCTCCATTTAATTAAAGGAATGGTATTTGCAAATGAAAAGAATATTTCTGTTCCCAACAAGCTATGTGAAAGTCGGCTTTCACACACAATTGGCTCTCAGAACTGAACATGTGGAGAGACTTTCGTTCACCAAGCACAAAGGAACGTGTTGCAGGAGAAATTTTACACTGGTTTCTCAGTCTGCTTCCTAGTGCCGGTTTGATGTTCCTGGTTTTTTCACTGTAAAACCGAGTTGGAATAAGTACCTCCCGAAATATAAGTATGGAGTGGAGTTGGCAACTGAAAAAACTTTGTGTTCCCAACAAGCTAGGAGAAGGACGGCTTGCACACACACTTTCTCTCAGAAATTAGCATGTGGAGAGAATTTCGTTCATCCAGCACAAATGGAACTGTTTGCAGGAGAATAATTTTCTCTGGTTTCTCATTCTGTTTACTAGTGCTGGTTTGAAATTCCTGCAGTTTTCACTGTGAAACCGTGTTGGAGCTAGTACTTCCCCATATATTTGAAGGGAGTGGAGTTTGCAACTGAAAAGATACTTTGTGTTCACAACAAGCTAGTTGAAGGACGGCTTTCACACACAAATCTCTCTCACAATTGAGCATGTGGAGAGACGATATTTCATCTAGCACAAAGGGAACGGGTTGCAGTAGAAACTTTTACACTGGTTTCTCGGTCTGTTTCTTAGTGCCGGTTTGAAGTTCCTGCAGTTTTCACTATAAAAACGAGTTGGAGCTGGTACCTCCCCATATATATTAAGGGAGTGCGTTTTGCAACTGAAAAGGAACTTTGTGTTCCCAACAATCTATTTGAAGGACGGCTTTCACACACACATATGTCTCAGAACTGAGCATGTGGAGAGAATTTCGTTCAACTAGCACAAATGAAAGGATTGCAGGAGAAATTTTACTGTGGTTTCTCAGTCTTTTTCCTAAAGCCTGATTGATGTTACCGCAGTATTCACTGTAAAACGGATTTGGAGCTAGTACTTCCCCATATATATGTATGGAGTGGAGTTTTCAACTGAAAAGTAACTTTGTGTTCCTTACAAGTTTGGTGAACTACGGCTTTCATTCCCACATATATATCAACACTGAGCATGTGGAGAGACGTTCTTTCATCTAGCACAAAGGGAACGGGTTGCAGGAGAAACTTTTACTCTTGTTTTTCAGTCTGTTTCCTAGTATCGTTTTGAAGTTCCTGCAGTGTTTACTGTAAAACAGAGTTGGTGCTAGTATCTCTCCATATATATGTATGGAGAAGTGTTTGCAACTGAAAACAAACTTTGTGTTCCCAAAAACTAGGTGAAGTACGGCTTTCACACACACTTATCTCTCAGAACTGAGCATGTGGAGAGACGATCGTTCATCTAGCACAAAGGGAACTGGTTGCAGGGGAAACTATTACTCTGGTTTCTCAGTCTGTTTCCTAGTGCTGATTTTAAATTCCTGCAGTTTTCACTGTAAAACCGAGTTGGAGCTTGTACCTCCCCATATATTGAAGGGATTGGAGTTTGTAACTGAAAAGAAACTTTGTGTTCCTAACAAGTTTGTTGAAGTAAGGCTTTCACACCCATTTATCTCTCAGCACTGAGGATGTGGAGAGATGTTCGTTCATCTAGCACAAATGGAACGGGTTGCAGGAGAAACATTTACTCTGGTTTCTCAGTATGTTTCCTAGTGCGGGTTAGAAATTCCTGCAGTTTTCTCTGTAAAATCTTGTTGGAGCTAGTACCTCCCCATATATTTGAAGGTTGTGGAGTTTGCAACTGAAAAGAAACTTTGTGTTCCCAACAAGGTAGGTGAAGTACGGCTTTCACACTCAAATATCCCTCAGAACTGTGCATGTGGAGAGACGATCGTTCATCTAGCACAAAGGGAACGGTTTGCAGGAGAACGTTTACTCTTGTTTTTCAGTCTGTTTCCTAGTGCCGGTTTGAAGTTCCTGCAGTTTTCACTGTAAAAGAGTGTTGGTGCTATTACTTCACCATATATATGTATGGAGTGGTGTTTGCAACTGAAAAGAAATTTTGTGTTCCCAACAAGGTATTTGAAGGACGGCTTTCACACACACACATCTCTCAGAACTGAGCATGTGGAGAGAAGTTCGTTCAACTAGCACAAATGAACGGATTGCAGGAGAAATTTTACTGTGTTTTCTCAGTCTGTTTCCTAGTGCCGGTTTCATGTTACCGCAGTTTTCACTGTAAAACCGAGTTGGAGCTAGTACCACCCCATATATATTTATAGAGTGGAGTTAGCAACTGAAAAGAAACTTTGTGTTCCTAAAAAGTTTGGTGAAGTAGGGCTTTCATACCCACATATCTATCAACACTGAGAATGTGGAGAGACGTTCGTTCATCTAGCACAAAGGGAACGTGTTGCAGGAGAAACTTTTACTCCAGTTTTTCAGTCTGTTTCCTAGTATCGGTTTAAATTTCCTGCAGTTTTCACTGTAAAACACAGTTTTAGCTAATACCTCCCCATATATATTTATGGAGTGGAGTTTGCAACTTAAAAGAAAGTTTGTGTTCCCAACTAGCTAGGTGAAGGACGGAGTTCACACACATTTATCTCTCAGAACTTGCATGTGGAGAGACGTTCGTTCTTCTAGAACAAAGGGAACGGGTTGCAGGAGAGACTTTTACTCTTGTTTTTCACTCTTTTTCCTAATAACGTTTTGAAGTTCCTGCAGTTTTCACTGTAAAACAGAGTTTTAGCTAGTACCTCTCCATATATATGTATGGAGTGGAGTTTGCAACTGAAAAGAAACTTTGTGTTCCCAACAATCTAGGTGAAGGACGGCTTTCGCACACACTTACCTCTCAGAACTGAGCATGTGTAGAGACGTTCGTTCATCTAGCACATAGGGAACGGTTTGCAGGAGAAATTTTACACTGGTTCCTCAGTCTGTTTCCTAGAGCCGGTTTGAAGTTCCTGAAATATTCACTGTAAAACCGATTTGGAGCTAGTACCTCCCCATATATATTTATGGATTGGGGTTTCCAACAGAAAATAAACTTTGTGTTCCCGAAAATGTAGGTGAAGTACGGCTTTCACACAAATTTATCCCTCAGAAGTGAGCATGAGGAGAGACGATCGATCATCTAGCACAAAGGGAACGGCTTGCAAGAGAAACTTTTACTGTTGTTTTTCAGTCTGTTTCCTAGTATCTGTTTGAAGTTCCTGCAGTTTTCACTGTAAAAGGGAATTGGTGCTAGTACTTCACCGTATATATTTATGGAGTGGAGTTTGCAACTGAAAAGAAACTTTGTGTTCCCTACAAGCTAGGTGAAGGACGGCTTTCACACACAATTATCTCTCAGAACTGAGCATGTGGAGAGACTTTCGTTCATCTAGCACAAATGAACGGGTGGCAGGAGAAATTTAACTCTGGTCTCTCAGTCTGTTTCCTAGTGCAGGTTTGAAGTTCCTGTAGTTTTCACTATAAAAACGAGTTGGAGCTGGTACCTCCCCATATATATTAAGGGAGTGGGGTTTGCAACAGAAAAGAAACTTTTTGTTCCCAACAAGCTATTTGAGTACGGCTTTCACAGACAATTATCCCTCAGAACTGAGCATGTGGAGAGACGTTCGTTCATCTAGCACAAAGGGAACTGGTTACAGGGGAAACATTTACTCTGGTTTCTCAGTCTGTTTCCTAGTATGGGTTTGAAGTTCCTGCAATTTTCACTGTAAAACAGAGTTTGTGCTAGTACCTCTCAATATGTTTGTATGGAGTGGAGTTTGCAACTGAAAAATAACTTTGTGTTCCCACCAAGCTATGTGAAGGACGGCTTTCACACACACTTATCTCTCAGAACTGAGCATGTGGAGAGAATTTCGTTCATCCAGCACAAAAGGAACGGGTTGCAGGGGAAAATATTACTCTGGTTTCTCATTCTGTTTCCACGTGCCGGTTTGAAGTTCCTGCAGTTTTCACTGTAAAACCGATTTGGAGCTTGTACCTCCCCATATATATGTATAGAGTGTAGATTGCAACTTAAAAGAAACTTTGTGTTCCCAACAATCTAGGTGAAGGACGGCATTCACACACATTTATTTCTCAAAATTTAGCATGTGGATAGAAGTTCGTTCATCTAGCACAAAGGGAACTGGTTGCAGGGAATCCTTTTCTCTGGTTTCTCAGTCTGTTTACTAGTGCCGGTTTGAAATTCCTGCAGTTTTTACTGTAAAACCGAGTTGGAGCTAGAACCTCCCCATATATTTGAAGGGAGTGGAGTTTGCAACTGAAAAGAATCTTTGTGTTCCCAACAAGATTGGTGAAGTACGGCTTTCACACAACCTTATCTCTCAGAACTGAGCTTGTGGAGAGACGTTCCTTCATCTAGCACAAAGGGAAGGTATTGCAGGAGAAATTTTTCCTCTGGTTTCTCAGTCTGTTTCCTAGTGCCGGTTTGAAGTTCCTGCAGTTTTCACTGTAAAACGGGTTTGGAGCTAGCACTTCCCCATATACTTGAAGGGAGTGGAGTTTGCAACTGAAAAGAAACTTTGTGTTCCCAACAAGCTAGGTGAAGGACGGGGTTCACACACACATATCTCTCAGAACTTGCATGTGGAGAGACGTTCATTTATCTAGCACAAAGGAACGGGTTGCAGGAGAGACTTTTACTCTTGTTTTTCATTCTTTTTCCTAATATCGGTTTGATGTTCCTGCATTTTTCACTGTAAATCAGAGTTTTAGCTAGTACCTCCCCATATATATGTATGGAGTGGAGTTTGCAACTGAAAAGAAACTTTGTGTTCCCAACATGCTAGGTGAAGTACGGCTTTCACACACACTTATCCCTCAGAAATGAGCATGTGGAGAGAGGTTCATTCAAGTAGAATAAATGGAACGGGTTGCAGGAAAAAAATTTACTCTGGTTTCTCAGTCTGTTTCCTAGTGCTGGTTTGAAGTTCCCGCAGTTTTCACTGTAAACCCGAGTTGGAGCTAGTACCTCCCCATATAATTGAAGGGAGTGGATTTGGCAAATGAAAAGAAATCTTGTGTTCCCAACAAGCTAGGTGAAGGACGGCTTTCACACACAATTATCTCTCAGAACTGAACATGTGGGGAGACTTTCGTTCATCTAGCACAAAGGAACGTGTTGCAGGAGAAATTTTACTCTGGTTTCTCAGTCTGCTTCATAATACCGGTTTGATGTTCCTGGTTTTTTCACTATAAAACCGATTTGGAACTAGTACCTCCCCAAATATAAGTATGGAGTGGAGTTGGCAACTGAAAAGAAACTATGTGTTCCCAACAAGCTAGGTGAATGACGGCTTTCACACACATTTCTCTCTCAGAAATTAGCATGTGGAGAGAAGTTCGTTCATCCAGCACAAACGGAACGGGTTGCAGGGGAAAATTTTACTCTGGTTTCTCATTCTGTTTCCACGTGCCGTTTTGAAGTTCTCGCAGTTTTCACTGTAAATCCGAGTTGGAGATTTTACCTCCCATATATATGTATAGAGTGTAGTTTGCAACTTAAAAGAAACTTTGTTTTCCCAACAATATAAGTGAAGGACGGCATTCACACACACTTATTTCTCAAAATTGAGCATGTGGATAGAATTTCGTTCATCTAGCACAAAGGGAACTGGTTGCAGGGGAATCCATTTCTCTGGTTCTCAGTCTGTTTAGTAGTGCCGGTTTGAAATTCCTGCAGTTTTCACTGTAAAACCGAGTTGGATCTAGTTCCTCCCCATATATTTGAAGGGAGTGGAGTTTGCAAGTGAAAATAATCTTTGTGTTCCCAACAAGATTGGTGAAGGACGGCTTTCAGACAACCTTATCTCTCAAAACTGAGCATGTTTAGAGACTTTCCTACATTTAGCACAAAGGGAACGGGTTGCAGGAGAAACTTTCCTCTGGTTTTTCAGTCTGTTTCCTAGTGCCTTTTTGAATTTCCTGCAATTTTCACTGTAAACCAGATTTGAAGCTAGTACTTACCCATATATATGTATGGAGTGGAGTTTGCAACTGAAAAGAAACTTTGTGTTCCCAACAAGCTATGTGAAGAATGGAGTTCACACACACTTATCGCTAAGTACATGCATGTGGAGAGACGTTCGTTCATCTAGCACAAAGGGAACGGGTTGCAGGAGAGACTTTTACTCTAGTTTTTCATTCTTTTTCCTAATATCGTTTTGAAGTTCCTGCAGTTTTCACTGTTAAACAGAGTTTTAGCTAGTACCTCTCCATATATATGTATGGAGTGGATTTTGCAACTGAAAAGAATCTTTGTGTTCCCAACAAGCTAAGTGAATTATGGCTTTCAGACCCACATATCTCTCAGAACTGAGCATGTGGAGAAACTTTCATTCATCTAGCAACAAGGGAACGTGTTGCAGGACAAACTATCACTCGGGATTCTCAGTCTGTTTCCTAGTGCCGTTTTGATGTTCCTGCAGTTTTCATTGTAAAACCAATTTGGAGATTGTATATACCCATATATATGTATGGAGTGGAGTTTGCAAATGAAAAGAAACTTTGTGTTACTAACATGATTGGTGAAGTTCGGCTTTCACAACCACATATCTCTCAGCACTGAGCATGTGGAGAGACGTTCGTTCATCTAGCACAAAGGGATCTGGTTGCAGGATAAATTTTTACTCTGGTTTCTCAGTCTGTTTCCTAGTGCCGGTTTGAAGTTCCTGCAGATTTCACTGTAAAACCGAGCTGGAGTTTTTACCTCCCCATATATTAGTATGGATTGTAGTTTGCAACTTAAAAGAAACTTGGTGTTCCCAACAATTTAGGTGAAGGACGTCTTCCACACACACTTATCTCTCAGAACTGAGCATGTGGAGATACGTTCGTTCATCTAGCACAAATTGAACGGGTTGCAAGCGAAACTTTTACTCTAGTTTTTCAGTCTGTTTCCTAGTATCTGTTTGAAGTTCCTGCAGTTTTCACTGTGAAACACAGTAGGTGCTAGTACCTCTCCTTATATATATATGGAGTGGTGTTTGCAACTGAAAAGAAACTTTGTGTTCCCAACAAGCTATTAGAATTACGGCTTTCACACACATATATCTCTCAGAAGTGAGCATGTGGAGAAACGTCCGTTCATCTATCACAAAGGAAACGGGTTGCAGGAGAAACATTTACTCTGGTGTCTCAATCTGTACCTTAATGCCTGTTTGATGTTCCTGCAGTTTTCACTGTAAAACCGAGTTGGAGCTAGTACATCCCCATATATATGAATGGAGTGGAGTTTGCAACTGAAAAGAAACTTTTGTTCCTAACAAGTTTGGTGAAGTCTGGCTTTCACACCCACATATATCTCAGAACTGAGCATGTGGAGAGACGTTCGTTCATGTAGCACAAAATGAACGGGTTGCAGGATAAACTATTACTCTGGTTTCTCAGTCTGTTTCCTAGTGCCGGTGTGAATTTCCTGCAGTTTTCACTGTAAAACCGAGTTGGAGCTTTTACCACCCCATATATATGTATGGAGTGGTGTTTGCTACTGAAAAGAAACTTTGTGTTCCCAACAAGCTAGGTGAAGGACGGTATTCACACACCCTTATCTCTCAGAACTGAGCATGTGGAGTGACGATCGTTCATCTAGCACAAAGAGAACGCGTTGCAGGAGAAACTTTTACCCTTGTTTTTCAGTTTCCTAGTATCGGTTTGAAGTTCCTGCAGTTTTCACTGTAAAACAGATTTGGTGCTACTACCTCACCATATATATGTATGGAATGGAGTTTGCAACTGAAAAGAAACTTTGTGTTCCCAACAAGTTAGTTGAAGGACGGCTTTCACACACACTTATCTCTCAGAATTGAGCATGTGGATAGGCGTTCGTTCATCTAGGACAAAGGGATCGGGATGCAGGACAAACTTTTACTCTGGTTTCTCAGTCTGTTTCCTAGTGCCGTTTTGAAGTTCCTGCAGTTTTCACTGTAAAAACGATTTGGAGCTAATACCTCCCCATAGATATGAAGGGAGAGGTGTTTGCAACTAAAAAGAAACTTTGTGTTCCCAACAAGCTATTAGAAGTACGGCTTTCACACACATATATCTCTCAGAAGTGGGCATGTGGAGAGACGTCCGTTCATCTATCGTAAACGGAACAGGTTGCAGGAGAAACATTTACTTTGGTTTCTCAGTCTGTTTCCTAGTGCCAGTTTGAAGTTCCTGCATTTTTCACTGTAAATCATAGTTGGAGCTAGTACATCCCCTCATATATGTATGGATTGGAGATTGCAATTGAAAAGAATCTTTGTGTTAATAACAAGTTTGGTGAAGTACGGCTTTCACACCCACATATCTCTCAACACTGATCATGTGGAGAGATGTTCGTTCTTCTAGCACAAATGGAACGTGTTGCAGGACAAACTTTTACTCTGTTTTCTCAGTCTGTTTCCTACACCCGGTTTGTAGTTCCTGCAGTTTTCACTGTAAAACAGAGTTGAAGCTAGTACCTACCCATATATGTGTATGGAGTGGAATTTGCAACTGAAATGAATCTTTGTGTTCCCAACAAGCTAGGTGAAGGACGGCTTTCACACACACTTATCTCTCAGAAATTATCATGCGGAGAGTCTTTCGTTCATCTACCACAAATGGAACGTTTTTCAGGAGAAAATTTTACTCTTGTTTTTCAGTCTGTTTCCTAGTATCGGATTGATTTTCCTGCAGATTTCACTGTAAAAAAAGTTTGGAGGTAGTACCTCCCATTCTATATATATGGATTGATGTATGAAATTGATAAGAAATTTGTGTTCCCAACAAGCTAGTTGAAGGACGGCTTTCACACACACTTATTTCTCAGAACTGATCATGTGGAGTGACGTTCGATCATCTAGCACAAAGGGAAAATTTTGTAGAAAAAATTTAACTCTGGTATCTCGGTCTGTTTCCTAGTGCCGGTTTGATGTTCCTGCAGTTTTCACTGTAAAACCGAGTTGGATCTACTACCTCCCCATATATATATAAGGAGTGTTGTTTGCAACTGAACAGAATATTTGTTTTCCCAACAATCTAGGTGAAGGACGGCTTTCACACACACTTATATCACAGAACTGAGCATGTGGAGTAATATTCGTTCTTCCAGCGCAAAGGGAACCGTTTGCAGGTGAAACAATACTCTGGATTCTCAGTCTGTTTCCTAGTGCCGTTTTGAAGTTCCTGCAGTTTTCACGGTAAAACAGAGTTGGAGCTAGTACCTCCCCATATATATGTATGGAGTGGAGTTTGCAACTGAAAAGTAACTTTTTCTTCCCAACAAGCTAGGTGAAGGACAGCTTTCACACACAATTCTCTCTCAGAATTGAGCATGAGGAGAAACGATCGTTCATCTAGCACAAAGGGAACGGGTTTCAGGAGAAACTTTTACACTGGTTTCTCGGTCTATTTCCTAGTGCCGGTTTTAAGTTCCTGCAGTTTTCACTGTAAAACCGAGTTGGAGCTAGTACCTACCAATATATATATATGGAGTGGTGTTTGCAACTGAAAAGAAACATTGTTTTCCCAAAAAGCTAGTAGAAAAACGTCTTTCACACACACTTATCTCTCAGAACTTGCATGTGGAGAGACGATCGTTCATCTACCACAAAGAGAACAGGTTGCAGGAAATATTTTACTCTGGATTCTCATTCTGTTTCCTAGTGCCGGTTTGATGTTCCTGCAGATTTCAATGTAAAACTGAGTTGGAGCTAGTTCCTCCCCAAATATATGTATGGAGTGGAGTTGGCAACTGAAAAGAAACTTTGTGTTCCCAACAAGTTTGGTAAAGTACGTCTTTCAAACCCAAATATCTCGCATCACTGTGCATGTGGAGAGACGTTCGTTCATCTAGCACAAAGAGAACGGGTGGCAGGATAAATATTTACTGTGGTTTCTCAGTCTGTTTCCTAGTGCCGGTTTGAAGTTCCCGCAGTTTTCACTGTAAAACCGTGTTGGAGCTTTTACCTCACTATATATATGTATGGAGTGGAGTTTACAACTGAAAAGAAACTTTGTGTTCCCAACAAGCTAGGTGAAGGACGGCTTTCACACACAATTATCTCTAAGAACTGAACATGTGGAGAGACTTTCGTTTATCTAGAACAAATGAATCGGTTGCAGTATTAAATTTACTCTGGTCTCTCAGTAGGTTTCCTAATGCCGGTTTGATATTTCTGCAGTTTTCACTGTAAAACCGAGTTGGAGCTAGTACCTCCCCAAATGTAAGTATGGAGTGGAGATTGCAACTTAAAGAAACTTTGTGATCCCAACAAGCTACGTGAAGGAAGGCATTCACACACAATTTTCTCTCAGAACCGAGCATTTGGAGAGACTTTCGTTCATCTAGCACAATGGGAACGGGATGCAGGAGAAACTTTTACTCTGGTTTCTCAGTCTGTTTCCTACTGCCGGTTTAAATTTCCTGCAGTTTTCAATGTAAAACAGATTTGGAACTAGTACATCCCCATATATATGAATGGAGTGGAATTTGCAACTGAAAAGAAACTTTGTGTTCCTATCAAGTTTGGTGAAGTAAGGCTTTAACACCCACATATTTCTCAGCACTGAGCATTTGGAGAGACTTTCGTTCATCTAGCACAAAGGGAACGTGTAGCTGGAGAAGCTTTTACTCTGGTTTCTCAATCTGTTTCCTAGTGCCGGATTGAACTTCCTGCAGTTTTCACTGTAAAACAGTTTTGGAGCTAGTACCTCCCCATATATATATATGGAGTGGAGTTTGCAAGTGAAAAGAAACTTTGTGTTCCCAACAAGCTAGGGGAAGGACTGATTTCACACAAAAATTATCTCTCAGAACTGAGCATGGGAGAGAATTTCGTTCATCTAGCTAAAAGGGAACGGGTTGCAGGAGAAACATTTACTCTTGCTTTTCTGTCGGTTTCCTACTATCCATTTGAAGTTCCTGCAATTTTCACTGTAAAACAGTGTTGGTGCTAGTACCTCTCCATATATATGTATGGATTGGAGTATTCAACTGAAAAGAAACTTTGTGTTCCCAACAAGCTAGGTGAAGGACGGCTTTCACACACATTTTTCTCTGAGAAATGAGCATGTGGAGAGAGTTTCGTTCATATATCTTAAAAGGAACGGGTTGCAGGAGAAATTTTTAATCTGGTTTCTCAGTCTGTTTCCTAGTGCCGGTTTGAAGTTCCTGCAGTTTTCACTGTAAAAACGATTTGGAGTTAATACCTCCCCATATATATGAAGGGAGAGGAGTTTGCAACTAAAAAGGAACTTTGTGTTCCCAACAAGCTATTAGAAATACGGCTTTCACACACATATATCTCTCAGAAGTGGGCATGTGGAGAGACGTCCGTTCACCTATCATAAAGGGAACAGATTGCAGGATAAACATTTACTCTGTTTTCTCAGTCTGTTTCCTAGTGCCAGTTTGATGTTCCTGCAGTTTTCACTGTAAAACAGAGTTGGAACTATTACATCCCCATGTATATGTATGGAGTGGGGATGGCAACTGAAAAGAATCTTTGTGTTAATAACAATTTTGGTGAAGTACGGCTTTCACACCCACATATCTCTCAACAAAATCATGTGGATAGACGTTCGTTCATCTAGCACAAAGGGAAGGGGTTGCAAGCGAAACTTTTACTCTAGGATTTCAGTCTGTTTCCTAGTATCGTTTTGAAGTTCCTGCAGTTTTCACTGTAAAAGAGAGTTGGTGCTAGTACCTTTCCTTATATATGTATTGAGTGGGGTTTTCAACTGAAAAGAAACTATGTGTTCCCAAAAAGCTAGGTCAAGAACGGCATTAACACACATTTATCTCTCAGAACTGAGCATGTGGAGAGAAAATCTTTCATCCAGCACAAAGGGAACGGGTTGCAGGCGAAACTTATACTCTGGATTCTCACTCTGTTTTCTCGTGCCGGTTTGAATTTCCTGCAGTTTTCACTGTAAAAACGACTTGGAGCTAGTACCTCCCCATATATATGAAGGGATTGGAATTTGCAAATGAAAAGAAACTTTGTGTTCCCAACAAGCTAATTGAAGTACGGATTTCACACACAGATATCTCTCAGAACTTAGCATATGTAGGGACGTCCGTTCATCTATCACAAAGGGAACGTGTTGCAGGAGAAACTTTTACTCTGGTTTCTCAGTCTGTTTCCTAGTGCCAGTTTGAATTTCCTGCAGTTTTCCCTGTAAAACAGAGTTGGAAATTTTACATCCCCATGTATATGTATGGAGTGGAATTTGCAACTGAAAAGAATCTTTGTGTTAATAACAAGTTTGGTGATGTACGGCTTTCACACCCACATATCTCTCAACAAAGAGCATGTGGAGAGACGTTCGTTCATCTAGCACAAAGGGAACGGGTTGCAGGAGAAACTTTTACTCTGGATTCTCACTCTGTTTCCTCGTGCCGCTTTGACGATCCCGCAGTTTTCACTGTAAAACAGAGTTGATGTTATTACCTCCCCATATGTCTGTATGGAGTGGAGTTTGCAACAGAAAAGAAACTTTGAGTTCCCAACAAGCTAGGTGAAGGACGGCATTCACACACACTTATCTCTCAGAACTGAGCATGTGTAGAGACGTTCGTTCATCTAGCACAAAGGGAAATGTTTGCAGGAGAAATTTTACTCTGATTTCTCCGTCTGTTTCCAAGTGCCGGTTTGATATTCCTGCTGTTTTCACTATAAAACAGATTTTTAGCTAGTACCTCTCCATATTTTTGTATGGAGTGTATTTTGCAACTGAAAAGAAACATTGTGTTCCAAACAAGCTAGGTGAAGTACGGCTTTCACACACACATTTCTCTGAGAAATGAGCATGTGGAGAGAGTTTCGCTCATGTAGCATAAAAGGGACGGGTTGCAGGAGAAACTTTTACTCTGGTTTCTCAGTCTGTTTCCTAGTGCCGTTTTGAAGTTCCTGCAGTTTTCATTGTAAAAACGAGTTGGAGCGAGTACATCACCATATATATGTATGGAGTGGGGTTTGCAACTGAAAATAAACTTTGTGTTACTAACATGATTGGTGAAGTACGGTTTTCACACCGACATATCTCTCAGCACTGAGCATGTGGAGAGACTTTCGTTCATCCTGCACAAAGAACGGGTTGCAGGAGAAATTTTTACTCTTGTTTTTTAGTCTGTTTCCAAGTATCGGTTTGAATTTCCTGCAGTTTTCACTGTAAAACAGATTTGGTGCTAGTAACTCTCCACATATATGTATGGAGTGGTGTTTGCAACTGAAAAGAAACTTTGTGTTCCCAACAAGTTAGGTCAAGGACGGCTTTCACACACACATATCTCTCAGAACTGAGTACGTGGATAGAAGTTCGTTCATCCAGCACAAAGGGAAAGGGTTGCAGTGGAAACTTTTACTCTGGTTTCTCAGTCTGTTTCCTCGTGCCGGTTTGAAGTTCCTGCAGTTTCCACTGTAATATCGAGTTGGAGCTAGTACCTCCCCATATATATGCATGGATTGGAATTTTCAACTGAAAAGAAACTTAGTTTTCCCATCAAGCTATTTGAAGGACGGCTTTCACACACACATAACTCTGATAACTGAGCATGTGGAGAGAAGTTCGTTCAACTAGCACAAATGAAAGAATTGCAGGAGAAATTTTACTGTGGTTTCTCACTCTGTTTCCTCGTGCCGTTTTGATGTTCCCGCAGTTTTCATTGTAAATCAGAGTTTTAGCTAGTACCTCTCCATATATATGTATGGAGTGGGTTTTCAACTGAAAGAAACTTTGTGTTCCCAACAAGCTAGGTGAAGGACGGATTTCACACACACTTATCTCTCAGAACTTGCATGTGGAGAGACGTTCGTTCATCTACACAAAGGGAACGGGTTGCAGGAGAGCATTTTACCCTTGTTTTTCATTCTGTTTCCTAATATCGGTTTGAAGTTCCTGCAGTTTTCATTGTAAAATAGATTTTTTGCTAGTATAACTCCATATATATGTATGGAGTGGATTTTGCAACTGAAAAGAAACTTTGTGTTCCCAACAAGTTAGGTGAAGGATGGCTTTCACACACACATATCTATCAGAACTGAGCATGTGGAGAGACGTTCCTTCTTCTAGCACAAAGGGAATGGTTTGCAGGAGAAACTTTTCCTCTGGTTTCTCAGTCTGTTTACTAGTGCCGGTTTGAAATTCCTGCAGTTTTCACTGTAAAACCGTGTTATAGCTAGAAATTCCCCATATATTTGAAGGGAGTGGAGATTGCAACTGAAAAGAAAATTTGTGTTCCCGAAAAGGTAGGTGAAGGACGGCTTTCACGCACCCTTATCTTTCAGAAATGAGCATGTGGAGAGAAGTTCGTTCATCCAGCACAAAATGAACGGGTTGCAGGGGAAAATTTTTCTCTGGTTTCTCAGTCTTTTTCCACGTGCCGGTTTGAAATTCCCGCAGTTTTCACTGTAAAACCGTGTTGGAGCTTTTACCTCACTATATATATATATGGAGTGGAGTTTACAACTGAAAAGAAACTTTGTGTTCCCAACAAGCTACGTGAAGGGCGGCTTTCACACACAATTATCTCTCAGAACTGAGCATGTGGAGAGACATTAGTTCATCTAGAACAAATGAACCGGTTGCAGGGTGAAATTTACTCTGGTCTCTCAGTCTGTTTCCTAATGCCGGTTTAATGTTCCTGCAGTTTTCACAGTAAAACCGAGTTGGAGCTTGTACCTCCCCAAATATAAGTATGGAGTGGAGCTTGCAACTTAAAGAAACTTTGTGATCCCAACAAGCTACGTGAAGGAAGGCTTTCACACAAACTTTTCTCTCAGAATTGAGCATTTGGAGAGACTTTCGTTCATCTAGCACAATGGGAACGGGTTGCAGGGGAAACTTTTACTCTGGTTTCTCAGTCTGTTTCCTAATGCCGGTTTGAATTTCCTGCAGTTTTCACTGTAAAACAGAGTTGGAACTAGTACATCCCCATATATATGAATATAGTGGTGTTTGCAACTGAAAAGAAACTTTGTGTTCCTATCAAGTTTGGTGAAGTAAGGCTTTCACACCCACATATTTCTCAGCACTGAGCATGTGGAGAGACATTCGTTCATCTAGCACAAAGGGAAGGGGTTGCAAGCGAAACTATTACTCTAGCTTTTCAGACTTTTTCCTAGTATCGGTTTGAAGTTCCTGCAGTTTTCACTATAAAAGAGAGTTGGTTCTAGTACCTATATTTATATATGTATGGAGTGGAGTTTTCAACTGAAAGAAACTTTGTGTTCCCAACAAGCTAGGTGAAGGAAGGCTTTCACACACAATTATCTCTCAGAATTGAGCATGTGGAGAGAAATTCTTTCATCCAGCACAAAGGGAACGGGTTGCAGGCGAAACTTGTTCTCTGGATACTCACTCTGTTTCCTCGTGCCAGTTTGAATTTCCCGCAGTTTTCACTGTAAACAGAGTTGAAGTTAGTACCTACCCATATATCTGTATGGAGTGGAATTTGCAACTGAAAAGAAACTTTGTGTTCCCAACAAGCTAGGTGAAGGAAGGCATTCACACACACTTATCTCTCAGAACTGAGCATGTGTAGAGACGTTCGTTCATCTAGCACAAATGGAAATGTTTGCAGGAGAAATTTTACTCTGGTTTCTCAGTCTGTTTCCTAGTGCCGTTTTGAAGTTCCTGCAGTTTTCACTGTAAAAACGAGTTGGAGCTAGTACCTCCCCATATATATGAAGGGATTGGATTTGCAAATTAAAAGAAACTTTGTGTTCCCAACAAGCTATTTGAAGGACGGATTTCACACACAGATATCTCTCAGAACTGAGCATGTGGAGAGATGTCCGTTCATCTATCACAAACGGAACGGGTTGCAGGAGAAACTTTTACTCTGGTTTCTCAGTCTGTTTCCTAGTGCAAGTTTGAAGTTCCTGCAGTTTTCACGGTAAAACAGAGTTGGAACTATTACATCCCCATGTATATTTATGGAGTGGAGATTGCAACTGAAAAGAATCTTTGTGTTAATAACAAGTTTGGTGAAGTACGGCTTTCACACCCACATATCTCTCAACAAAAATCATGTGGAGAGACGTTCGTTCATCTAGCACAAAGGGAAGGGGTTGCAAGCGAAACTTTTACTCAAGGATTTAAGTCTGTTTCCTAGTATCGTTTTGAAGTTCCTGCAGTTTTCACTGTAAAAGGAAATTGGTGCTAATACCTCTCCTTATATATGTATGGAGTGGAGTTTTCAACTGAAAAGAATCTTTGTGTTCCCAAAAAGCTAGGTGAAGGACGGCATTAACACACATTTATCTCTCAGAACTGAGCATGTGGAGAGAAATTCTTTCATCCAGCACAAAGGGAACTGGTTTCAGGCGAAACTTATACTCTGGATTCTCACTCTGTTTCTTCGTGCAGGTTTGAAGTTCCCGCAGTTTTCACTGTAAAACAGAGTTGATGTTAGTACCTCCCCATATATCTATATGGAGTGGAGTTTGCAACTGAAAAGAATCTTTGTGTTCCCAACAAGCTATTTGAAGGACGGCATTCACACACACTTATCTCTCAGAACTGAGCATGTGTAGAGACGTTCGTTCATGTAGCACAAATGGAAATGGTTGCAGGAGAAATTTTACTCTGGTTTCTCAGTCTGTTTCTCAGGGCCGGTTTGAAGTTCCTGCAGTTTTCACTGTAAAACCGAGTTGGAGCTTGTACCTCCCCATATATATGAATGAATTGGTGTTTGCAAATGAAAAGAAACTTTGTGTTCCCAACAAGCTCGGTGAATGACGGCTTTCATACACACTTATAACTCAGAACTGAGCATGTGGATTGACGTTGGTTCATCTAGCACAAAGGGAACTGCTTGCAGGAGATATGTTACTCTGATTTCTCAGTCTGTTTCTTAGTGCCGGTATGATGTTCCTGCAGTTTTCACTTTAAAACAGATTTTTAGCTAGTACCTCTCCATATTTATGTATGGAGTGTATTTTGCAACTGAAAAGAAACATAGTGTTCCAAACAAGCTAGGTGAAGGACGGCTTTCACACAAATATTTCTCTGAGAAATGAGCATGTGGAGAGAGGTTCGCTCATGTAGCATAAAAGGAACGGGTTGCAAGAGAAACTTTTACTCTGGTTTCTCAGTCTGTTTCCTAGTGCCGTTTTGAAGTTCCTGCAGTTTTCACTGTAAAAACGAGTTGGAGCTAGTACCTCCCCATATATATGAAGGGATTGGAATTTGCAAATGAAAAGAAACTTTGTGTTCCCAACAAGCTAATTGAATTACGGATTTCACACACAGATACCTCTCAGAACTTAGCATGTGTAGAGACGTCCGTTCATCTATCACAAAGGGAACGTGTTGCAGGAGAAACTTTTACTCTGGTTTCTCAGTCTGTTTCCTAGTGCCAGTTTGAAGTTCCTGCAGTTTTCACTGTAAAACAGTGTTGGAAATTTTATGTCACCATGTATATGTATGGAGTGGAGATTGCAACTGAAAAGAATCTTTGTGTTAATAACAAGTTTGGTGATGTACTGCTTTCACACCCACATGTCTCTCAACAAAGAGCATGTGGAGAGATATTCGTTCATCTAGCACAAAGGGAACGGGTTGCCGGAGAAACTTTTACTCTGGATTCTCACTCTGTTTCCTCGTGCCGCTTTGAAGATCCCGCAGTTTTCAGTGTAAAACAGAGTTGAAGTTATTACCTCCCCATATATCTGTATGGAGTGGAATTTACATCTGAAAAGAAACTTTGTGTTCCCAACAAGCTAGGTGAAGTACGGCTTTCACACACACTTATCTCTCAGAACTGAGCATGTGTACAGACGTTCGTTCATCTAACACAAAGGGAAATGTTTGCAGGAGAAATTTTACTCTGTTTTCTCAGTCTGTTTCCAAGTGCCGGTTTGATGTTCCTGCAGTTTTCACTATAAAACAGATTTTTAGCTAGTACCTCTCCATATTTTTGTATGGAGTGTATTTTGCAACTGAAAAGAAACATTGTGTTCCAAACTAGCTAGGTGAAGTACGGCTTTCAAACACACATTACCCTGAGAAATGAGCATGTGGAGAGAGTTTCGCTCATGTAGCTTAAAAAGGACGGCTTGCAAGAGAAACTTTTACTCTGGTTTCTCAGTCTGTTTCTTAGTGCCGTTTTGAAGTTCCTGCAGTTTTCACTGTAGAAAAGAGTTGGAGCTAGTAAATCCCAATATATATGAAGGGATTGGATTTTGCAAATGAAAAGAAACTTTTTGTTCCCAACAAGCTAATTAAAGGACGGATTTCACACACACTTATAACTCAGAACTGAGCATGTGGATTGACGTTCGTTCATCTAGCACATAGGAAAATGGATGCTGGGGAAATTTTACTCTGGTTTCTCAGTCTGTTTCCTAGTGCCGGTATGATGTTCCTGCAGTTTTCACTTTAAAACAGATTTTTAGCTAGTACCTCTCCATATTTAGGTATGGAGTGTATTTTGCAACTGAAAATAAACATTGTGTTCCAAACAAGCTATGTGAAGGACGGCTTTCACACAAATATTTCTCTGAGAAGTGAACATGTGGAGAGAGGTTTCGCTCATGTAGCATAAAGGAACGGGTTGCAGGAGAAACATTTACTCTGGTTTCTCAGTCTGTTTAATAGTGCCGGTTTGAAGTTCCTGTATATTTCACTGTAAAACAGAGTTGGAACTACTACATACCCAAGTATATGTATGGAGTGGAGATAGCAACTGAAAAGAATCTTTGTGTTAATAACAAGTTTGGAGAAGTACAGTTTTCACACCCACATATCTCTCAACAAAGATCATGTGGTGAGACGTTCGTTCATCTAGCACAAAGGGAAGAGGTTGCAAGCGAAACTTTTACTCTAGTTTTTCAGTCTGTTTCCTACTATCGGTTTGAATTTCCTGCAGTTTTCACTGTAAAAGAGAGTTCGTGCTAGTACCTATACTTATATATTTATGGAGTGGAGTTTTCAACTGAAAACAAACTGTGTTCCCAACAAGCTAGGTGAAGGACGGCTTTCACACACACTTATCTCTCAGAACTGAGCACGTGGATTGAAGTTCGTTCATTCAGCACAAAGGGAACGGGTTGCAGTGGAAACTTTTACTCTGGTTTCTCAGTCTGTTTCCTCGTGACGGTTTGAATTTCCTGCAGTTTTCAATGTAAAACAGAGTTGAAGTTAGTACCTACCCATATATATGTATGGATTTGTGTTTGCAACTGAAAAGAATCTTTGTGTTCCTATCAAGTTTGGTGAAGGACAGCTTTCACACACACATTTCTCTCAGAAATGAGCATGTGGAGAGACGTTCGTTCATCTAGCACAATGCTAAAGGTTTGCAGGAGAAAGTATTTCTCTGATTCCTCAGTCTGTTTCCTAGTGCCGGATTGAAGTTCCTGCAGTTTTCACTGTGAAACCGAGTTGGAGCTAGTACCTCCCCATATATATGTAGTTAATGCAGTATGCACCTGAAAAGAAACTGTGTGTTCCCAACAAGCTCTGTGAAGAACGGCTTTCACACACACATATCTCTCAGAACTGAGCATGTGGAAAGTCTTTCGTTCAACTAGCACAAAAGGAAAGGGTTTCAGGAGAAAATTTTACTCTGGTTTCTCAGTCTCTTTCCTCGTGCCGAATTGAAGTTCCTGCAGTTTTCACAGTAAAACATAGTTGGAGCTAGTACCTCCCCATATATATGTATGGAGTGGAGTTTGCACCTTGATAGTATCTATGTGTTCCCGACAAGCAAGATGAAGTACAACTTTGACACAAAATTTTCTCTCAGACCTGAGCATGTGGAGAGACGATCGTTGATCTAGCACAATGGGAAAGGGTTGCAGGAGAAACATTTCTCTGGATTCTCAGTCTGTTTCCTAGTGCCGGTTTTAAGTTCCTGCAGTATAGACTTTAAAACCTTGTTGGAGTTAGTACCTCCCCATATATATGTATGGAGTTCTGTTTGCACATGAAAGGAACCTTGGTGTTCCCAACAAGGTCGGTGAAGGACGGCTTTCACACACACTTATCACTCAGAACTGTGCATATAGAGAGACGTTCCTTCATCTAGCACAAATGGAACGTGTTGCTGGACAAATTTTTCTCCGGTTTCTCAGTCTGTTTCCTAGTGCCGGTTTGAAGTTCCTGCAGTTTTCACTTTAAAATCGAGTTGGAGCTAGTACCTCCCCATATATATGTATGGATTGGAATTTTCAACTGAAAAGAATCTTAGTGTTCCCAACAAGCTATTTGAGGGACGGCTTTCACACACACATATCTCTGAGAACTGAGCATGTGGAGAGAATTTCATCAAATAGCACAAATGAATGGATTGCAGGAGACATTTTACTGTGGTTTCTCAGTCTGTTTCCTCGCGCCGGTTTGATGTTCCCGCAGTTTTCACTGTAAAACAGAATTTTAGCTAGTACCTCTCCATATATATGTTGGGAGTGGGGTTTTCAACTGAAAGAAACTTTGTGTTCCAAACAAGCTAGTTGAAGGACGGATTTCACACACACTTATCTCTCAGAACTTGCATGTGGAGAGACTTTCGTTCATCTAGCACAAAGGGAACGGTTTGCAGGAGAGCATTTTACCCTTGTTTTTCATTCTGTTTCCTAATATCGGTTTGAAGTTCCTGCAGATTTCACTGTAAAAGAGATTTTTTGCTAGTACAACTCCATATATATGTATGGAGTGGATTTTGCAACTGAAAAGAAACTTTGTGTTCCCAACAATTTAGGTGAAGAATGGCTTTCACACACACTTATCTCTCAGAACTGAGCATGTGGAGAGACGTTCCTTCATCTAGCACAAAGGGAATGGGTGGCAGGAGAAACTTTTCCTCTGGTTTCTCAGTCTGTTTAATAGTGCCGGTTTGAAATTCCTGCAGTTTTCACTGTAAAACCGTGTTATAGCTAGAAACTCCCCATATATTTGAAGGGAATGGAGTTTGCAACTGAAAAGAAACTTTGTGTTCCCAAAAAGGTAGGTGAAGGACGGATTTCACGCACCCTTACCTTTCAGAACTGAGCCTGTGGAGAGAAGTTCGTTCATCCAGCACTAAAGGAACGGGTTGCAGGGGAAAATTTTCCTCTGGTTTCTCAGTCTGTGTCCACGTGCCGGTTTGAAATTCCCGCAGTTTTCACTGTAAAACCGTGTTGGAGCTTTTACTCACTATATATATGTATGGAGTGGAATTTACCACTGAAAAGAAACTTTGTGTTCCCAACAAGCTAGGTGAAGGACGGCTTTCACACACAATTATCTCTCAGAACTGAGCATGTGGAGAGACTTTCGTTCATCTAGATCAAATGAACCGGTTGTAGGGTGAAATTTACTCTGGTCTCTCAGTCTGTTTCCTAATGCCGGTTTGATGTTCCTGCAGTTTTCACCTTAAAACCGAGTTGGAGCTAGTACCTCCCCAAATATAAGTATGGAGTGGAGTTTGCAACTAAAAGAAACTTTGTGATCCCAACAAGCTACGTGAAGGAAGGCTTTCACACACACTATTCTCTCAGAACTGAATATTTGGAGAGACTTTCGTTCATCTAGCACAATGGGAACGGGTTGCAGGAGAAATTTTTACTCTGGTTTCTCAGTCTGTTTCCTACTGCCGGTTTGAATTTCCTGCAGTTTTCACTGTAAAACAGAGTTGGAACTAGAACATCCCCATATATATGAATTGAGTCGTGTTTGCTACTGAAAAGTAACTTTGTGTTCCTATCAAGTATGGTGAAGAAATTCTTTCACACCCACATATTCCTCAGCACTGAGCATGTGGAGAGACTTTCGTTCACCTAGCACAAAGGGAACGTGTTGCTGGAGAAACTTTTACTCTGGTTTCTCAGTCTGTTTCCTAGTGCCGGTTTGAACTTCCTGCAGTTTTCACTGTAAAACCGTTTTGGAGCTAGTACCTCCCCATATATATGTATGGAGTGGAGTTTGCAACTGTAAAGAAACTTTGTTTTCCCAACAAGCTAGGTGAAGGACGGCTTTCACACAAAACTTATCTCTCAGAACTGAGCATGTGGAGAGACGTTCGTTCATCTAGCTAAAAGGGAACGGGTTGCAGGAGAAACTTTTACTCTGGTTTCTCAGTCTGTTTCCTTGTGCCAGTTTGAAGTTCCTGCAGTTTTCACTGTAAAACAGAGTTGGAACTGTTACATCCCCATGTATATGTATGGAGTGGAGATAGCAACTGAAAAGAATCTTTGTGTTAATAATAAGTTTGGAGAAGTACAGCATTCACACCCACATATCTCTCAACAAAGATCATGTGGAGAGACGTTCGTTCATCTAGCACAAAGGGAAGTGGTTGCAAGCGAAACTTTTACTCTAGTTTTTCAGTCTGTTTCCTAGTATCGGTTTGAACTTCCTGCAGTTTTCACTGTAAAAGAGAGTTGGTGCTAGTACCTATCCTTATATATGTATGGAGTGGTGTTTTCAACTGAAAAGAAACTTTGTGTTCCCAATAAGCTAGGTGAAGGACGGCTTTCACAAACACTTATCTCTCAGAAGTGAGCATGTGGAGAGAAATTCTTTCATCCAGCACAAAGGGAACTTGTTGCAGGCGAAAATTATACTCTGGATTCTCACTCTGTTTCCTCGTGCCGGTTTGAATTTCCCACAGTTTTCACTGTAAAACAGAGTTGAAGTTAGTACTTACCCATATAACTGTATGGAGTGGAATTTGCAACTGAAAAGAAACTTTGTGTTCCCAACAAGCTAGGTGAAGGTAGGCATTCACACACAATTATCTCTCACAACTGAGCATGTGTAGAGACGTTCGTTCATCTAGCACAAATGGAAATGGTTGCAGGTGAAATTTTACTCTGGTTTCTCAGTCAGTTTCTGAGTGTCGGTTTGAAGTTCCTGCAGTTTTCACTGTAAAACCGAGTTGGAGCTAGTCCTCCCCATATATATGAATGGATTGGTGTTTGAAACTGAAAAGAAACTTTGTTTTCCCAACAAGCTAGGTGAAGGACGGCATTCACACACACTTATCTTTCAAAACTGAGCATGTGTAGAGACGTTCGTTCATCTAGCACAAATGGAAATGGTTGCAGGAGAAATTTTACTCTGGTTTTTCAGTCTGTTTCTCAGTGCCGGTTTGAAGTTCCTGCAGTTTTCACTCTAAAACCGTGTTGGAGCTAGTACCTCCACATATATATGAATGGATTGGTGTTTGCAACTGAAAAGAAAATTTATGTTCCAAACAAGCTAGGTGAAGGACGGCTTTCACACAAATATTTCTCTGAGAAATGAGCATGTGGAGAGAGGTTCGCTCATGTAGCATAAAAGGAACGGGTTGCAGGAGAAACGTTTACTGTGGTTTCTCAGTCTGTTTCCTAGTGCCGTTTTGAAGTTCCTGGAGTTTTCACTGTAAAAACGAGTTGGAGTTAGTACCTCCCCATATATATGAAGGGATTGGAATTTGCAAATTAAAAGAAACTTTGTGTTCCCAACTAGCTAATTAAAGGACGGATTTCACACACAGATATCTCTCAGAACTGAGCATGTGTAGAGACGTCCGTTCATCTATCACAAAGGGAACGTGTTGCAGGAGAAACTTTTACTCTGTTTTCTCAGTCTGTTTCCTAGTGCCAGTTTGAAGTTCCTGCAGTGTTCACTGTAAAACAGAGTTGGAAATATTACATCCCCATGTATATGTATGGAGTGGAGATTGCAACTGAAAAGTAACTTTGTGTTAATAACAAGATTGGTGATGTACGGCTTTCACACCCACATATCTCTCAACAAAGAGCATGGGGAGAGACGTTCGTTCATCTAGCACAAAGGGAACGGGTTGCAGGAGAAACTTTTCTCTGGATTCTCACTCTGTTTCCTCGTGCCGGTATGAAGATCCCGCAGAATTCACTGTAAAACAGAGTTGAATTTATTACCTCCCCATATATCTGTATGGAGTGGAGTTTGCAACTGAAAAGAAACTTTGTGTTCCCAACAAGCTAAGTGAAGGCGGCTTTCACACACACTTATCACTCAGAACTGAGCATGTGGAGAGAAACTCTTTCATCCAGCACAAACGGAACGGGTTGCAGGCGAAACTTTTACTCTGGATTCTTACTATTTTTCCTCGTGCCGGTTTGAAGTTCCCGCAGTTTTCACTGTAAAACCGAGTTGGAGCTAGTACCACCCCATATATCTTTATGGAGTGGAGTTTGCAACTGAAAAGGAACTTTGTGTTCCCAACAAGCTAGGTGAAGTACGGCATTCACACCCACTTATAACTCAGACCTGAGCATTTGGAGTGACGTTCGTTCATCTAGCACAAAGGGAACTTGTTGCACTAGAAATTTTACTCTGGTTTCTCAGTCTGTTTCCAAGTGCCGGTTTGATGTTCGTGCAGTTTTCACTGTAAAATAGATTTTTTGCTAGTACCACTCCATATATATGTATGGAGTGGATTTTGCAACTGAAAAGAAACTTTGTGTTCCCAACAAGCTAGGTGAAGGACGGCTTTCACACACAATTATCTCTCAGAACTGAGCATGTGGAGAGACTTTCGTTCATCTTGATCAAATGAACCGTTTGCAGGGTGAAATTTACTCTGGGCTCTCAGTCTGTTTCCTAATGCCGGTTTGATGTTCCTGCAGTTTTCACTATAAAACCGAGTTGGAGCTAGTACCACCCCAAATATAAGTATGGAGTGGAGTTTGCAACTAAAAGAAACTTTGTGATCCCAACAAGCTACGTGAAGGAAGGCTTTCACACACACTATTCCCTCAGAACTGAATATTTGGAGAGACTTTCGTTCGTCTAGCACAATGGGAACGGGTTGCAGGAGAAATTTTTACTCTGGTTTCTCAGTCTGTTTCCTACTGCCGGTTTGAAATTCCTGCAGTTTTCACTGTAAAAAAAAGTTGGAACTAGTACATCCCCATATATATGAATGGGGTCGTGTTTGCAACTGAAAAGAAACTTTGTGTTCCTATCAAGTTTGGTGAAGTAAGGCTTTCACACCCACATATTTCTCAGCACTGAGCATGTGGAGAGACTTTCGTTCTTCTAGCACAAAGGGAACGTGTTGCTGGAGAAACTTTTACTCTGGTTTCTCAGTCTGTTTCCTAGTGCCGGTTTGAACTTCCTGCAGTTTTAACTGTAAAACCGTTTTGGAGCTAGTACCTCCCCATATATATGTATGGAGTGGATTTTGCAACTGTAAAGAAATTTTGTTTTCCCAACAAGCTAGGTGAAGGACGGCTTTCACACAAAAATTATCTCTCAGAACTGAGCATGTGGAGAGACGTTCGTTCATCTAGCTAAAAGGGAACGGTTTGCAGGAGAAACTTTTACTCTGGTTTCTCAGTCTGTTTCCTAGTGCCAGTTTGAATTTCCTGCAGTTTTCACTGTAAAACAGAGTTGAAACTATTACATCCCCATGTATATGTATGGAGTGGAGATAGAAACTGAAAAGGATCTTTGTGTTAATAACAAGTTTGGAGTAGTACAGCTTTCACACCCACATATCTCTCAACAAAGATCATGTGGAGAGACTTTCGTTCATCTAGCACAAAGGGAAGGGGTTGCAAGCGAAACTTTTACTCTAGTTTTTCAGTGTTTTTCCTAGTATCTGTTTGAAGTTCCTGCAGTTTTCACTGTAAAAGAGAGTTGGTGCTATTACCTATCCTTATATATGTATGGAGTGGAGTTTTCAACTGAAAAGAAACTTTCTGTTCCCAACAAGCTAGGTGAAGGACGGCTTTCACAAACACTTATCTCTCAGAAGTGAGCATGTGGAGAGAAATTCTTTCATCCAGCGCAAAGGGAACTTGATTCAGGCGAAAATTATACTCTGGATTCTCACTCTGTTTCCTCGTGCCGGTTTGACGTTCCCGCAGTTTTCACTGTAAAACAGATTTGAAGTTAGTACCTCCCCATATATCTGTATGGAGTGGAAATTGCAACTGAAAAGAAACTTTGTGTTCCCAACAAGCTAGATGAAGGACGGCATTCACACACAATTCTCTCTCAGAACTGAGCATGTGTAGAGACTTTCGTTCATCTAGCACAAATTGAAAAGTTTGCAGGAGAAATTTTACTCTGGTTTCTCAGTCTATTTCTCAGGGCCGGTTTGAATTTCCTGCAGTTTACACTGTAAAACCGTGTTGGAGCTAGTACCTCCCCATATATATGAATGGATTGTTGTTTGCAAATGAAAAGAAACTTTGTGTTCCCAACAAGCTCGGTGAATGACGGCTTTCACACACACTTATAACTCAGAACTGAGCATGTGGATTGACGTTCGTTCATCTAGCACAAAGGGAACTGTTTGCAGGAGAAATTTTACTCTGGTTTCTCAGTCTGTTTCCTAGTGCCGGTTTGATGTTCTTGCAGTTTTCATTTAAAACAGATTTTTAGCTAGTACCTCTCCATATTTATGTATGGAGTGTATTTTGCAACTGAAAAGAAACATTGTTTTCCAAACAACCTAGGTGAAGGACGGCTTTCAAACAAATATTTCTCTGAGAAATGAGCATGTGGAGAGAGGTTCGCTCATGTAGCATAAAAGGAACGGTTTGCAAGAGAAACTTTTACTCTGGTTTCTCAGTCTGTTTCCTAGTGCCGTTTTGAAGTTCCTGCAGTTTTCACTGTAAAAACGAGTTGGAGCTAGTACCTCCCCATATATATGAAGGGATTGGAATTTGCAATTTAAAAGAAACTTTGTGTTCCCAACTAGCTAATTAAAGGACGGATTTCACACACAGATATCTCTCAGAACTGAGCATGTGTAGAGACGTCCGTTCATCTATCACAAAGGGAACGTGTTGCAGGAGAAACTTTTACTCTGTTTTCTCAGTTTGTTTCTTAGTGCCAGTTTGAAGTTCCTGCAGTGTTCACTGTAAAACAGAGTTGGAAATATTACATCCCCATGTATATGTATGGAGTGGAGATTGCAAGTGAAAAGAATCTATGTGTTAATAACAAGATTGGTGATGTACGGCATTCACACCAACATATCTCACAACAAAGAGCATGTGGAGAGACGTTCGTTCATCTAGCACAAAGGGAACGGGGTGCAGGAGAAACTTTTACTCTGGATTCTCACTCTGTTTCCTCGTGCCGGTTTGAAGACCCGCAGATTTCACTGTAAAACAGAGTTGAATTTATTACCTCCCCATATATCTGTATGGAGTGGAGTTGGCAACTGAAAAGAAACTTTGTGTTCCCAACAAGCTATGTGAAGGACGGCATTCACACACACTTATCTCTCAGAACTGAGCATGTGTACAGACGTTCGTTCATCTAGCACAAAGGGAAATTTTTGCAGGAGAAATTTTACTTTATTTTCTCAGTCTGTTTCCTAGTGCCGGTTTGATTTTCCTGCAGTTTTCACTATAAAACCGATTTTTAGCTAGTACCTCTCCATATTTTTGTATGGAGTGTATTTTGCATTTGAAAAGAAACATTGTGTTCCAAACAAGCTAGGTGAAGGACGGCTTTCACACACACTTTTCTCTGAGAAATGAGCATGTGGAGAGAGGTTCGCTCATGTAGCATAAAAGGAACGGGTTTCAGGAAAAACTTTTACTCTGGTTTCTCTGTCTGTTTCCTAGTGCCGTTTTGAAGTTCCTGCAGTTTTCATTGTAAAAACGAGTTGGAGCGAGTACATACCCATATATAAGTATGGAGTGGGGTTTGCAACTGAAAAGAAACTTTGTGTTACTAACATAATTGGTGAAGTACGGCTTTCACACCCACATATCTCTCAGCACTGAGTATGTGGAGAGACGTTCGTTCATCATGCACAAAGGAACGTGTTGCAGGAGAAACTTTTACTCTTGTTTTTCAATCTGTTTCCAAGTATCGGTTTGAATTTCCTGCAGTTTCACTGTAGAACAGAGTTGGTGCTAGTAACTTTCCATATATATGTATGGAGTGGTGTTTGCAACTGAAAAGAAACTTTGTGTTCCCAACAAGTTAGGTCAAGGACCACATTCACACACAATTATCTCTCAGAACTGAGCACGTGGATAGAAGTTCGTTCATCCAGCACAAAGGGAACGGGTTGCAGGGGAGCATTTTACACTTGTTTTTCATTCTGTTTCCTAATATCGGTTTGAAGTTCCTGCAGTTTTCACTGTAAAACAGATTTTTTGCTAGTACCACTCCATATATATATATGGAGTGGATTTTGCAACTGAAAAGAAACTTTGTGTTCCCAACAAGTTAGGTGAAGGATGGCTTTCACACACACATCTCTCAGAACTGAGCATGTGGAGAGACGTTCCTTCATCTAGCACAAAGGGAATGGGTTGCAGGGGAAACTTTTCCTCTGGTTTCTCAGTCTGTTTAATAGTGTCGGTTTGAAATTCCTGCAGTTTTCACTGTAAAACCGTGTTATAGCTAGAAACTCTCCATATATTTGAAGGGAGTGGAGTTTGCAACTGAAAAGAAAATTTGTGTTCCCAAAAAGGTAGGTGAATGACGGCTTTCACGCACCCTTATCTTTCAGAACTGAGCATGTGAAGAGAAGTTCGTTCATCCAGCACAAAAGGACCGGGTTGCGGGGGAAAATTTTCCTCTGGTTTCTCAGTCTGTTTCCACGTTCCGGTTTGAAATTCCAGCAGTTTTCACTGTAAAATCGTGTTGGAGCTTTTACCTCACTATATATATGTATGGAATGGAGTTTACAACTGAAAGAAACTTTGTGTTCCCAACAAGCTAGGTGAAGCACGGCTTTCACACACAATTATCTCTCAGAACTGAGCATGTGGAGAGACTTTCGTTCATCTAGATCAAATGAACCGGTTGTAGGGTGAAATTTACTCTGGTCTCTCAGTCTGTTTCCTAATGCCGGTTTGATGTTCCTGCAGTTTTCACTGTAAAACCGAGTTGGAGCTAGTACCTCCCCAAATATCAGTATGGAGTGGAGTTTGCAACTTAAAGAAACTTTGTGATCCCAACAAGCTAAGTGAAGGAAGGCTTTCACACACACCATTCTCTCAGAACTGAATATTTGGAGAGACTTTTGATCATCTAGCACAATGGGAACGGGTTGCAGGAGAAATTTTTACTCTGGTTTCTCAGTCTGTTTCCTACTGCCGGTTTGAATTTCCTGCAGTTTTCACTGTAAAACAGAGTTGGAACTAGAACATCCCCATATATATGAATGGAGTCGTGTTTGCTACTGAAAAGTAACTTTGTGTTCCTATCAAGTATGGTGAAGAAATTCTTTCACACCCACATATTCCTCAGCACTGAGCATGTGGAGAGACTTTCGTTCACCTAGCACAAAGGGAACGTGTTGCTGGAGAAACTTTTACTCTGGTTTCTCAGTCTGTTTCCTAGTGCCGGTTTGAACTTCCTGCAGTTTTCACTGTAAAACCGTTTTGGAGCTAGTACCTCCCCATATATATGTATGGAGTGTATTTTGCAACTGAAAAGAAACATTGTGTTCCAAACAAGCTATGTGAAGGACGGCTTTCACACAAATATTTCTCTGAGAAGTGAACATGTGGAGAGAGGTTCGCTCATGTAGCATAAAAGGAACGGGTTGCAGGAGAAACATTTACTCTGGTTTCTCAGTCTGTTTAATAGTGCCGGTTTGAAGTTCCTGTATATTTCACTGTAAAACAGAGTTGGAACTACTACATACCCAAGTATATGTATGGAGTGGAGATAGCAACTGAAAAGAATCTTTGTGTTAATAACAAGTTTGGAGAAGTACAGTTTTCACACCCACATATCTCTCAACAAAGATCATGTGGTGAGACGTTCGTTCATCTAGCACAAAGGGAAGAGGTTGCAAGCGAAACTTTTACTCTAGTTTTTCAGTCTGTTTCCTACTATCGGTTTGAATTTCCTGCAGTTTTCACTGTAAAAGAGAGTTCGTGCTAGTACCTATACTTATATATTTATGGAGTGGAGTTTTCAACTGAAAACAAACTTTGTGTTCCCAACAAGCTAGGTGAAGGACGGCTTTCACACACACTTATCTCTCAGAACTGAGCACGTGGATTGAAGTTCGTTCATTCAGCACAAAGGGAACGGGTTGCAGTGGAAACTTTTACTCTGGTTTCTCAGTCTGTTTCCTCGTGACGGTTTGAATTTCCTGCAGTTTTCAATGTAAAACAGAGTTGAAGTTAGTACCTACCCATATATATGTATGGATTTGTGTTTGCAACTGAAAAGAATCTTTGTGTTCCTATCAAGTTTGGTGAAGGACAGCTTTCACACACACATTTCTCTCAGAAATGAGCATGTGGAGAGACGTTCGTTCATCTAGCACAATGCTAAAGGTTTGCAGGAGAAAGTATTTCTCTGATTCCTCAGTCTGTTTCCTAGTGCCGGATTGAAGTTCCTGCAGTTTTCACTGTGAAACCGAGTTGGAGCTAGTACCTCCCCATATATATGTAGTTAATGCAGTATGCACCTGAAAAGAAACTGTGTGTTCCCAACAAGCTCTGTGAAGAACGGCTTTCACACACACATATCTCTCAGAACTGAGCATGTGGAAAGTCTTTCGTTCAACTAGCACAAAAGGAAAGGGTTTCAGGAGAAAATTTTACTCTGGTTTCTCAGTCTCTTTCCTCGTGCCGAATTGAAGTTCCTGCAGTTTTCACAGTAAAACATAGTTGGAGCTAGTACCTCCCCATATATATGTATGGAGTGGAGTTTGCACCTTGATAGTATCTATGTGTTCCCGACAAGCAAGATGAAGTACAACTTTGACACAAAATTTTCTCTCAGACCTGAGCATGTGGAGAGACGATCGTTGATCTAGCACAATGGGAAAGGGTTGCAGGAGAAACATTTCTCTGGATTCTCAGTCTGTTTCCTAGTGCCGGTTTTAAGTTCCTGCAGTATAGACTTTAAAACCTTGTTGGAGTTAGTACCTCCCCATATATATGTATGGAGTTCTGTTTGCACATGAAAGGAACCTTGGTGTTCCCAACAAGGTCGGTGAAGGACAGCTTTCACACACACTTATCACTCAGAACTGTGCATATAGAGAGACGTTCCTTCATCTAGCACAAATGGAACGTGTTGCTGGACAAATTTTTCTCCGGTTTCTCAGTCTGTTTCCTAGTGCCGGTTTGAAGTTCCTGCAGTTTTCACTTTAAAATCGAGTTGGAGCTAGTACCTCCCCATATATGTATGGATTGGAATTTTCAACTGAAAAGAATCTTAGTGTTCCCAACAAGCTATTTGAAGGACGGCTTTCACACACACATATCTCTGAGAACTGAGCATGTGGAGAGAATTTCATCAAATAGCACAAATGAATGGATTGCAGGAGACATTTTACTGTGGTTTCTCAGTCTGTTTCCTCGCGCCGGTTTGATGTTCCCGCAGTTTTCACTGTAAAACAGAATTTTAGCTAGTACCTCTCCATATATATGTTGGGAGTGGGGTTTTCAACTGAAAGAAACTTTGTGTTCCAAACAAGCTAGTTGAAGGACGGATTTCACACACACTTATCTCTCAGAACTTGCATGTGGAGAGACTTTCGTTCATCTAGCACAAAGGGAACGGTTTGCAGGAGAGCATTTTACCCTTGTTTTTCATTCTGTTTCCTAATATCGGTTTGAAGTTCCTGCAGATTTCACTGTAAAAGAGATTTTTTGCTAGTACAACTCCATATATATGTATGGAGTGGATTTTGCAACTGAAAAGAAACTTTGTGTTCCCAACAATCTAGGTGAAGAATGGCTTTCACACACACTTATCTCTCAGAACTGAGCATGTGGAGAGACGTTCCTTCATCTAGCACAAAGGGAATGGGTGGCAGGAGAAACTTTTCCTCTGGTTTCTCAGTCTGTTTAATAGTGCCGGTTTGAAATTCCTGCAGTTTTCACTGTAAAACCGTGTTATAGCTAGAAACTCCCCATATATTTGAAGGGAATGGAGTTTGCAACTGAAAAGAAACTTTGTGTTCCCAAAAAGGTAGGTGAAGGACGGATTTCACGCACCCTTACCTTTCAGAACTGAGCCTGTGGAGAGAAGTTCGTTCATCCAGCACTAAAGGAACGGGTTGCAGGGGAAAATTTTCCTCTGGTTTCTCAGTCTGTGTCCACGTGCCGGTTTGAAATTCCCGCAGTTTTCACTGTAAAACCGTGTTGGAGCTTTTACTCACTATATATATGTATGGAGTGGAATTTACCACTGAAAAGAAACTTTGTGTTCCCAACAAGCTAGGTGAAGGACGGCTTTCACACACAATTATCTCTCAGAACTGAGCATGTGGAGAGACTTTCGTTCATCTAGATCAAATGAACCGGTTGTAGGGTGAAATTTACTCTGGTCTCTCAGTCTGTTTCCTAATGCCGGTTTGATGTTCCTGCAGTTTTCACCTTAAAACCGAGTTGGAGCTAGTACCTCCCCAAATATAAGTATGGAGTGGAGTTTGCAACTAAAAGAAACTTTGTGATCCCAACAAGCTACGTGAAGGAAGGCTTTCACACACACTATTCTCTCAGAACTGAATATTTGGAGAGACTTTCGTTCATCTAGCACAATGGGGAACGGGTTGCAGGAGAAATTTTTACTCTGGTTTCTCAGTCTGTTTCCTACTGCCGGTTTGAATTTCCTGCAGTTTTCACTGTAAAACAGAGTTGGAACTAGAACATCCCCATATATATGAATTGAGTCGTGTTTGCTACTGAAAAGTAACTTTGTGTTCCTATCAAGTATGGTGAAGAAATTCTTTCACACCCACATATTCCTCAGCACTGAGCATGTGGAGAGACTTTCGTTCACCTAGCACAAAGGGAACGTGTTGCTGGAGAAACTTTTACTCTGGTTTCTCAGTCTGTTTCCTAGTGCCGGTTTGAACTTCCTGCAGTTTTCACTGTAAAACCGTTTTGGAGCTAGTACCTCCCCATATATATGTATGGAGTGGAGTTTGCAACTGTAAAGAAACTTTGTTTTCCCAACAAGCTAGGTGAAGGACGGCTTTCACACAAAACTTATCTCTCAGAACTGAGCATGTGGAGAGACGTTCGTTCATCTAGCTAAAAGGGAACGGGTTGCAGGAGAAACTTTTACTCTGGTTTCTCAGTCTGTTTCCTTGTGCCAGTTTGAAGTTCCTGCAGTTTTCACTGTAAAACAGAGTTGGAACTATTACATCCCCATGTATATGTATGGAGTGGAGATAGCAACTGAAAAGAATCTTTGTGTTAATAATAAGTTTGTAGAAGTACAGCTTTCACACCCACATATCTCTCAACAAAGATCATGTGGAGAGACGTTCGTTCATCTAGCACAAAGGGAAGTGGTTGCAAGCGAAACTTTTACTCTAGTTTTTCAGTCTGTTTCCTAGTATCGGTTTGAACTTCCTGCAGTTTTCACTGTAAAAGAGAGTTGGTGCTAGTACCTATCCTTATATATGTATGGAGTGGTGTTTTCAACTGAAAAGAAACTTTGTGTTCCCAATAAGCTAGGTGAAGGACGGCTTTCACAAACACTTATCTCTCAGAAGTGAGCATGTGGAGAGAAATTCTTTCATCCAGCACAAAGGGAACTTGTTGCAGGCGAAAATTATACTCTGGATTCTCACTCTGTTTCCTCGTGCCGGTTTGAATTTCCCACAGTTTTCACTGTAAAACAGAGTTGAAGTTAGTACTTACCCATATAACTGTATGGAGTGGAATTTGCAACTGAAAAGAAACTTTGTGTTCCCAACAAGCTAGGTGAAGGTAGGCATTCACACACACTTATCTCTCAGAACTGAGCATGTGGAGAGACGTTCCTTCATCTAGCACAAAGGGAATGGGTGGCAGGAGAAACTTTTCCTGTGGTTTCTCAGTCTGTTTAATAGTGCCGGTTTCAAATTCCTGCAGTTTTCACTGTAAAACCGTGTTATAGCTAGAAACTCCCCATATATTTGAAGGGAATGGAGTTTGCAACTGAAAAGAAACTTTGTGTTCCCAAAAAGGTAGGTGAAGGACGGATTTCACGCACCCTTACCTTTCAGAACTGAGCCTGTGGAGAGAAGTTCGTTCATCCAGCACTAAAGGAACGGGTTGCAGGGGAAAATTTTCCTCTGGTTTCTCAGTCTGTGTCCACGTGCCGGTTTGAAATTCCCGCAGTTTTCACTGTAAAACCGTGTTGGAGCTTTTACTCACTATATATATGTATGGAGTGGAATTTACCACTGAAAAGAAACTTTGTGTTCCCAACAAGCTAGGTGAAGGACGGCTTTCACACACAATTATCTCTCAGAACTGAGCATGTGGAGAGACTTTCGTTCATCTAGATCAAATGAACCGGTTGTAGGGTGAAATTTACTCTGGTCTCTCAGTCTGTTTCCTAATGCCGTTTTGAATTTCCTGCAGTTTTCACTGTAACCTAGAGTTGGAACTAGTACATCCCCATATATATGAATGGAGTGGAGTTTGCAACTGAAAATAAACTTTGTGTTCCTATCAAGTTTGGTGAAGTAAGGCTTTCACACCCACATATTTCTCAGCACTGAGAATGTGGATAGACATTCGTTCATCTAGCACAAATGGAACGTGTTGCTGAAGAAACTTTTACTCTGGTTTCTCAGTCTGTTTCCTACTGCCGGTTTGAACTTCCTGCAGTTTTCACTGTAATACCGTTTTGTAGCTAGTACCTACCCATATATATGTATGGAGTGGAGTTTGCAACTGAAAAGAAACTTTGTTTCCCCAACAGGCTAGGTGAAGGACGGCTTTCACACAAAAATTATCTCTCAGAACTGAGCTTGTGGAGAGACGTTTGTTCATCTAGCTAAAAGGGAATGGGTTGCAGGAGAAACTTTTACTCTTGCTTTTCAGCCTGTTTCCTAGTATCCGTTTGAAGTTCCTGCAATTTTCACTGTAAAACAGCGTTGGTGCTAGTACCTCTCCATATATATGTATGGAGTGGGGTTTTCAATTGAAAGAAACTTTGTGTTCCCAACAAGCTAGGTGAAGGACGGATTTCACACACACTTATCTCTCAGAACTGAGCATGTGGAGAGACGTTCCTTCATCCAGCACAAACGGATCGGGTTGCAGGAGAATCTTTTCCTCTGGTTTCTCAGTCTGTTTACTAGTGCCGGTTTGAAATTCCTGCAGTTTTCACTGTAAAACCGTGTTGGAGCTAGAAACTCCACATATATTTGAAGGGATTGGAGTTTGCAACTTAAAAGAAACTTTGTGTTCCCAACAAAGTAGTTGAAGGACGGCTTTCACGCACACTTATCTTTCAGAACTGATCATGTGGAGAGACGTTATTTCATCTAGCACAAAGGGAACGGGTTGCAAGAGAAACATTTCCTCTGGTTTCTCAGTCTGTTTCCTAGTGAAGGTTTGAAGTTCCTGCAATTTTCACTGTAAAACAGATTTGAAGCTAGTGCCTACCCACATATATATATGGAGTGGAGTATGCAACTGAAAAGAAACTTTATGTTCCTAAAACTTTTGCTGAAGGAGAGCATTCACACCCAAATATCTCTCAGATATGAGCATGTGGAGAGTCTTTCGTTCATCTAGCACAAATGGAACGGGTTTCAGGAGATACATTTACACTTCTTTTTTAGTCTGTTTCCTAGAATCGGATTGAAGTTCCTGCAGTTTTCATAGTAAAACATAGTTTTAGCTAGTACCTCACCATATATATTTATGGAGTGGGGTTTGCAAATCAAAAATACTTTGTGTTCACAACAAGCTAGGTGAAAAACGGCTTTCACACACACTTATCTCTCAGCACTGAGCACGCGGGGAAACGTTCGTTCATCTAGCACAAATGGAAATGGTGGCAGGAGAAGTTTTACTCTGGTTTCTCAGTCTGTTTCTGAGTGCCGGTTTGATGTTCCTGCAGTTTTCACTTTAAAACTGATTTTTAGCTAGTACCTCTCCATATTTATGTATGGAGTGTATTTTGCAACTGAAAAGAAACATTGTGTTCCAAACAAGCTAGGTGAAGCACGGCTTTCACACAAACATTTCTCTGAGAAATGAGCATGTGGAGAGAGGTTCGCTCATGTAGCATAAAAGGAACGGGTTGCAGGAGAAACTTTTACTCTGGTTTCTCAGTCTGTTTCCTAGTGCCGTTTTGAAGTTCCTGCTGTTTTCACTGTAAAAACGAGTTGGAGCTAGTACCTCCCCATATATATGAAGGGATTGGGGTTTGCAAATGAAAAGAAACTTTGTGTTCCCAACAAGCTAATTGAAGGACAGATGTCACACACAGATATCTCTCAGAACTGAGCATGTGTAGAGACGTCCGTTCATCTATCACAAAGGGAACGTGTTGCAGGAGAATCTTTTACTCTGGTTTCTCAGTCTGTTTCCTAGTGCCAGTTTGAAGTTCCTGCAGTGTTCACTGTAAAACAGAGTTGGAAATATTACATCCCCATGTATATGTATGGAGTCGAGATTGCAACTGGAAAGAATCTTTGTGTTAATAACAAGTTTGGTGATGTACGGCATTCACACCCACATATCTCTCAACAAAGAGCATGTGGAGAGACGTTCGTTCATCTAGCACAAAGGGAAATGTTTGCAGGAGAAATTTTACTCTGATTTCTCAGTCTGTTTCTTAGTGCCGGTTTGATGTTCCTGCAGTTTTCACTATAAAACAGATTTTTAGCTGGTACCTCTCCATATATTTGTATGGAGTGTAATTTGCAACTGAAAAGAAACATTGTTTTCCAAACAAGCTAGGTGAAGGACGGCTTTCATCCACAATTTCTCTGAGAAATGAGCATGTGGAGAGAGGTTCGCTCATGTAGCATAAAAGGAACGGATTGCAGGAGAAACTTTTACTCTGGTTTCTCAGTCTGATTCCTAGTGCCGTTTTGAAGTTCCTGCAGTTTTCATTGTAAAAACGAGTTGGAGCGAGTACATCCCCATATATGTATGGAGTGGGGTTTGCAACTGAAAAGAAACTTTGTGTTACTAACATGATTGGTGAAGTACGGCTTTCACAACCACATATCTCTCAGCACTGAGCATGTGGAGAGACGTTCGTTCATCCTGCACAAAGAACGGGTTGCAGGGGAAAATTTTACTCTTGTTTATCAGTGTGTTTCCAAGTATCGGTTTGAATTTCCTGCAGTTTTCACTGTAAAAAAGAGTTGAAGTTTGTACCTACCCATATATATGTATGGAGTGGAGTTTGCAAATGAAAAGGAACTTTGTGTTCCTAACAAGTTTGGTGAAGGACAGCTTTCACAAACACATATCTCTCAGAACTGAGCATATGGAGAGAAGTTCGTTCATCTAGCACAAATGGAACGGGTTGCTGGAGAAATTTTTCTCTGGTTTCTCAGTCTGTTTCCTAGTGCCGGTTTGAAGTTCCTGCAGTTTTCACTGTAAAATCGAGTTGGAGCTAGTACCTCCCCATATATATGTATGGATTGGAATTTTCAACTGAAAAGAAAGTTAGTATTCCCAACAAGCTATTTGAAGGACGGCATTCACACACACATATCTCTGAGAACTGAGCATGTGGAGAGAAGTTCGTTCAACCAGCACAAATGAAAGAATTGCAGGAGAAATTTTACTGTGGTTTCTCAGTCTGTTTCCTCTTGCCGGTTTGATGTTCCCGCAGTTTTCACTGTAAAACAGAGTTTTAGCTAGTACCTCTCCATATATATGTATGGAGTGGGATTTTCAACTGAAAGAAACTTTGTGTTCCCAACAAGCTAGTTGAAGGACCGATTTCACACACACATATCTCTCACAACTTGCATGTGTAGAGACGTTCGTTCATCTAGCACAAAGGTAACGGTTTGCAGGAGAGCCTTTTACACTTGTTTTTCATTCTGTTTCCTAATATCGGTTTGAAGTTCCTGCTGTTTTCACTGTAAAACAGATTTTTTGCTAGTACCACTCCATATATATGTATGGAGTGGATTTTGCAACTGAAAAGAAACTTTGTGTTCCCAACAAGTTAGGTGAAGGATGGCTTTCACACATACTTATCTCTCAGAACAAAGCATGTGGAGAGAAGTTCGTTCACCCAGCACAAAAAGAACGGGTTGCATGGGAAAATTTTCCTCTGGTTTCTCAGTCTGTTTCCACGTGCCGGTTTTAATTTCCCGCAGTTTTCACTGTAAAACCATGTTGGAGCTTTTACCTCACTATATAAATGTATGGAGTGGAGTTTCAACTGAAAAGAAACTTTGTGTTCCCAACAAGCTAAGTGAAGGACGGCTTTCACACACAATTATCTCTCAGAACTGAGCATGTGGAGAGACTTTCGTTCATCTAGAACAAATGAACCGGTTGTAGGGTGAAATTTACTCTGGTCTCTCAGTCTGTTTCCTAATGCCGTTTTGATGTTTCTGCAGTTTTCACTGTAAAACTGAGTTGGAGCTAGTACCTCCCCAAATATAAGGATGGAGTGGAGTTTGCAACTTAAAGAAACTTTGTGATCACAACAAGCTACGTGAAGGAAGGCTTTCACACACACTATTCTCTCAGAACCGAGCATTTGGTGAGACTTTCGTTCATCTAGCACAAAAGGAACGGGTTGCAGGAGAAACTTTTACTCTGGTTTCTCAGTCTGTTTCCTAGTGCCGGTTTGAAGTTCCTGCAGGTTTCTCTGTAAAACAGAGTTGGAGCTGGTACCTCCCCATATATATGAAGGAGTGGATTTTGCAACTGAAAAATAATTTGTGTTCCCAACAAGCTATTTGAAGGACGGCACACACACATATGTCTGAGAACTGAGCATGTGGAGAGAAGTTCGTTCAACTAGCAAAAATGAACGGAATGCAGGAGAAATTTTACTGTGGTTTCTCAGTCTGTTTCCTCGTGCCGGTTTGATGTTCCCGCAGTTTTCAGTGTAAAACAGAGTTTTAGCATGTACCTCTCCATATATATGTATGGAGTGGGGTTTTCAACTGAAAGAAACTTTGTGTTCCCAACAAGCTAGGTGAAGGACGGATTTCACACACACTTATCTCTCAGAACTGAGCATGTGGAGAGACGTTCCTTCATCTAGCACAAAGGGAACGGGTTGCAGGAGAAACTTTTGCTTTGGTTTCTCAGTCTGTTTACTAATGCCGGTTTGAAATTCCTGCAGTTTTCACTGTAAAACTGTGTTGGAGCTAGAAACTCCACATATATTTGAAGGGAGTGGAGTTTGCAACTTAAATGAAACTTTGGGTTCCCAACAAGGTAGTTGAAGGACGGCTTTCACGCACCCTTACCTTTCAGAACTGAGCATGTGGAGAGACGTTATTTCATCTAGCACAAAGTGAACGGGTTGCAAGAGAAACATTTCCTCTTGTTTCTCAGTCTGTTTCCTAGTGAAGGATTGAAGTTCCTGCAATTTTCACTGTAAAACAGATTTGAAGCTAGTACCTACCCACATATATGTATGGAGTGGAGTATGCAACTGAAAAGAAATTTATGTTCCTAAAACTTTTGTTGAAGGACAGCATTCACACCCATATATCTCTCAGAAATGAGCATGTGGAGAGACTTTCGTTCATCTAGCACAAATGGAACGGGTTGCAGGAGATACATTTACACTTCTTTTTCAGTCTGTTTCCTAGAATCGGATTGAAGTTCCTGCAGTTTCACAGTAAAACATAGTTTTAGCTAGTACCTCACCATATATATTTATGGAGTGGGGTTTGCAAATGAAAAAAACATTGTGTTCACAACAAGCTAGGTGAAAAACGGCTTTCACACACACTTATCTCTAAGCACTGAGCATGCGGAGAGACGTTCGTTTATCTAGCACAAAATGAACGGGTTGCAGGAGAAACTTTTCTCTGGTTTCTCAGTCTGTTTCCTACTGCCGTTTTGAATTTCCTTCAGTTTTCAAGATAAAACAGAGTTGGAGCTAGTACCTACCCATATATATATTTGTATTGTTGTTTACAACTGAAAATAAACTTTGTTTTCAAAACAAGCTGGGTGAAGGACGGCTTTCACACACACTTATCTCTAAGCACTGAGCATGCGGAGAGACGTTCGTTTATCTAGCACAAAATGAACGGGTTGCAGGACAAACTTTTCTCTGGTTCCTCAGTCTGTTTCCTAGAGCCGGTTTGAAGTTCCTGCAGTTTTCACTGTAAAACCGAGTTGGAGCTAGTATCTCCCCGTATATATGAATGGATTGGTGTTTGCAACTGAAAAGAAACTTTGTGTTCCCAACAAGCTAGGTGAAGGACGGCATTCACACACACTTATCTCTCAGAACTGAGCATGTGTAGAAACGTTCGTTCATCTAGCACAAATGGAAATGTTGGCAGGAGAAGTTTTACTCTGGTTTCTCAGTCTGTTTCTGAGTGCCGGTTTGAAGTTCCTGCAGTTTTCACTGTAAAACCGAGTTGGAGCTAGTACCTCCCCATATATATGAATGGATTGGTGTTTGTAACTGAAAAGAAACTTTGTGTTCCCAACAAGCTCAGTGAATAACGGCTTTCACACACACTTATAACTCAGAACTGAGCATGTGGTTTGACGTTCGTTCATCTAGCACAAAGGGAACTGCTTTCAGGAGAAATTTTACTCTGGTTTCTCAGTCTGTTTCCTAGTGCCGGTTTGATGTTCCTGCTGTTTTCACTTTAAAACAGATTTTTAGCTAGTACCTCTCCATATTTATGTATGGAGTGTATTTTGCAACTGAAAAGAAACATTGTGTTCCAAACAAGCTTGGTGAAGGACGGATTTCACACACACTTATCTCTCAGAACTTGCATGTGGAGAGACGTTCGTTCATCTAGCACAAAGGGAACGGGTTGCAGGAGAGCCTTTTACACTTGTTGTTCATTCTGTTTCCTAATATCGGTTTGAAGTTCCTGCTGTTTTCACTGTAAAACAGATTTTTTGCTAGTACAACTCCATATATATGTATGGAGTGGATTTTGCAACTGAAAAGGATCTTTGTGTTCCCAACAAGTTAGGTGAAGAATGGCTTTCACACACACTTATCTCTCAGAACTGAGCATGTGGAGAGACGTTCCTTCATCTAGCACAAAGGGAATGGGTTGCAGTAGAAACTTTTCCTCTGGTTTCTCAGTCTGTTTCCTAGAGCCGGTTTGAAGTTCCTGCAGTTTTCACATTAAAATCGGTTTGGAGCTAGTACTTCCCCATATATTTGAAGTTTGTGGAGTTTGAAACTGAAAGAAAGTTTGTGTTCCCAACAACTAGGTGAAGGAAGGCTTTCACACACACTTATCTTTCAGAACTAAGCATGCGGAGAGACATTTGTTCATCTAGCACAAAGGGAACGGTTTGCAGGAAAAATTTTACTGATTCCTCAGTCTCTTTCCTAGTGCTGGTTTGAGTTCCTGCAGTTTTCACTGTAAAACCGAGTTGGAGATAGTACCTCCCCATATATATGTATGGAGTGGAGTTTTCAACTGAAAAGAAACCTTGTGTTACTAACATGTTTGGTCAAGTACGGCTTTCACACCCACATATCTCTCAGCACTGAGCATGTGGAGAGACGTTCGTTCATCCTGCACAAAGGAACGTGTTGCAGGAGAAAATTTCACTCTTGTTTTTCAGTCTGTTTCCAAGTATCGGTTTGAAGTTCCTGCAGTATTCACTGTAAAACAGAGTTGGTGCTAGTAACTCCCCATATATATATATGGAGTGGAGTTTGCAACTGAAAAGAAACTTTGTGTTCCTAACAAGTATGGTGAAGGACAGCTTTCACACACAAATATCTCTCAGAACTGAGCATATGGAGAGACGTTCGTTCATCTAGCTCAAATGGAACGGGTTGTCGGAGAAATTTTTCTCTGGTTTCTCAGTCTGTTTTCTAGTGAAAGATTGAAGTTCCTGCAATTTTCATTGTAAAATAGATTTGAAGCTAGTACCTACCCACATATATGTATGGAGTGGAGTATGCAACTGAAAAGAAATTTATGTTCCTAAATCTTTTGTTGAAGGACAGCATTCACACCCATATATCTCTCAGAAATGAGCATGTGGAGAGACTTTCGTTCATCTAGCCCAAATGGAACGGGTTGCATGAGATACATTTACACTTCTTTTTCAGTCTGTTTCCTAGAATCGGATTGAATTTCCTTCAGTTTTCAGTGTAAAACAGAGTTTTAGCTAGTATCTCACCATAAATATTTATGGAGTGGGGTTTGCAAATCAAAAAAACTTTGTGTTCACAACAAGGTAGGTGAAAAACGGCTTTCACACACACTTATCTCTCAGCACTGAGCATGCGGAGAGACGTTCATTCATCTAGCAAAAAAGGAACGGGATGCAGGAGAAACTTTTCTCTTGTTTCTCAGTCTGTTTCCTACTGCCGTTTTGAATTTCCTTCAGTTTTCAAGATAAAATAGAGTTGGAACTACTACCTACCCATATATATATATGTAGTGTTGTTTACAACTGAAAATAATCTTTGTTTTCCAAACAAGCTGGGTGAAGGTCGGCTTTCACACACACATTTCTCTCAGAACTGAGCATGTGGAGAGACGTTCGTTCATCAAGCAAAAAGGGAAAGGTTTGCAGGAGTAACTTTTACTCTGGTTTCTCAGTCTTTTTCCTAGTGCCTGTTTGAAGTTCCTGCAGTTTTCACTGTAAAACTGAATTGGAGCAAGTACATCCCCATATATATGAATGGATTGGAGTTTGCAACTGAAAATAAACTTTGTGTTCCTAACAAGTTTGGTGAAGTACGGCTTCACACCCATATATCTCTCAGCAATGAGCATGTGGAGAGACGTTCGTTCATCTAACACAAAGGGAACGTGTTGCAGGAGAAATTTTACTCTGGTGCCTCAGTCTGTTTCCTAGTGCCGGTTTGAAGTTCCTGCAGTTTTCACTGTAAAATCGAGTTGGAGTTAATACCTCCCCATATATTTGAAGGTTGTGGAGATTGCAACTGAAAAGAAAGTTTGTGTTCCCAACAACTAGGTGAAGGACGGCTTTCACACACACTTATCTCTCAGAACTGAGCATGCGGAGAGACATTTGTTCATCAAGCACAAAGGGAACGGGTTGCAGGAAAAATTTTACTCTGGTTCCTCAGGCTCTTTCCTAGTGCTGGTTTGAAGTTCCTGCAGTTTTCACTGTAAAACCGAGTTGGAGATAGTACCTCCCCATTTATATTTATGGAGTGGAGATTACAACTGAAAATAAACTTTGTTTTCCCAACAAGCTAGGTGGAAAACGGCTTTCACACACACTTATCTCTCAGAACTGAGCATGTGTAGAGACGATCGTTCATCTAGCACAATGGGAAAGGGTTTCAGGAGAAAGTTTTACTCTTGTTTTTCAGTCTGTTTCCTAGTATCGGTTTGAAGTTCCTGTAGATTTCACTGTAAAACTGAGTTGGTGCTAGTACCTCACCGTATATATGTATGGAGTGGAGTTTGCAACTGAAAAAAAACTTTGTGTTCCCAACAAGCTAGGTGAAGGACGGAATTGACACACAATTATCTCTCAGAACTGAGCATGTGGAGAGACTTTCGTTCACTAACACAAATGAACGGGTTGCAGGAGTAATATTAATCTGGTCTTTCAGTCTGTTTCCTTGTGCCGGTATGAAGTTCCTGCAGTTTTCACTGTAAAACCGATTTGGAGCTAGTACCTCCCCATATATATGAAGGGAGAGGAGTTTGAAACTGAAAAGAAACTTTGTGTTCCCAACAAGCTATTAGAAGGACGGCATTCACACACATCTATCTCTCAGAAATGAGCATGTGGAAAGAATTTCGTTCAACTAGCACAAAGGAACGAGTTGCAGGAGAAATTTAACTGTGGTTTCTCTGTCTGTTTCATAGTGTCTGTTTGATGTTCCGGCAGTTTACACTGTAAAACCGTGTTGGAGCTAGTACCTCCCCATATATATGAAGGGAGTGTAGTTTGCAAATTAAAAGAAATTTTGTGTTCCCAACAAGCTATATGAAGGACGGATTTCACACTCAGATATCTCTCAGAACTGAGCATGTGGAGAGACGTCCTTTCATCTATCACAAAGGGAACGGTTTGCAGGAGACTCTTTTACTCTGGTTTCTCAGTCTGTTTCCTAGTGCCGGTTTGAAATTCCTACAGTTTTCACTGTAAAACAGATTTGGAACTAGAACATCCCCATAAATATGTATGGAGTGGAGATTGCAACTGAAAAGAATCTTTGTGTTAATAACAAGTTTGGTGAAGTACGGCATTCACACCCACATATCTCTCAACAAAGAGCATGTGGAGAGACTTTCGTTCATCTAGCACAAACGGAACGAGTTGCAAGCGAAATTTTTACTCCAGTTTTTCAGTCTGTTTCCTAGTATCGGTTTGAAGTTCCTGCAGCTTTCACTGTATAAACAATGTTGGTGCTAGTACCTCTCCTTATATATATATAGAGTGGAGTTTGCAACTGGAAAGAAACTTTGTGTTCCCAACAAGCTAGTTGAAGGACGGCTTTCACACACACATATCTCTAAGAAATGAGCATGTGGAGAGAGGTTCGTTCATGTAGCATAAAAGGAACGGTTTTCAGGACAAACATTTACATTGGTTTCTCAGACGGTTTCCTACTGCTGGATTGAATTTCCCGCAGTTTTCACTTTAAACCGTGTTGGAGCTAGTACCTCCCCATATATATATAAGGAGTGGTGTTACAACTTAAAAGAAACTTTGTGTTCCCAACTAGCTAGGTGAAAAACGGCTTTCACACACAATTATCTCTCAGCACTGAGCATGCGGAGAGACGTTCGTTCATCTAGCACAAAAGGAACGGGTTGCAGGAGTAAATTTTACTCTGGTTTCTCAGTCTGTTTCCTAGTGCCGGTTTGAAGTTCCTGCAGGTTTCTCTGTAAACCGAGTTGCAGCTGGTACCTCCCCATATATATGAAGGAGTGGATTTTGCAACTGAAAAATAATATGTGTTCCCAACACGCTATTTGAAGGACGGCTTTCACACACACATATCTCTGAGAACTGAGCATGTGGAGAGAAGTTCGTTCAACTAGCACAAATGAACGGAATGCAGGAGAAATTTTACTGTGGTTTCTCAGTCTGTTTCCTCGTGCCGGTTTGATGTTCCCGCAGTTTCAATGTAAAACAGAGTTTTAGCAAGTACCTCTCCATATATATGTATGGAGTGGGGTTTTCAACTGAAAGAAACTTTGTGTTCCCAACAAGCTAGGTGAAGGACGGATTTCACACACATTTATCTCTCAGAACTTGCATGTGGAGAGACGTTCGTTCATGTAGCACAAAGGTAACGGGTTGCAGGAGAGACTTTTACTTTGTTTTTCATTCTGTTTCCTAATATCGGTTTGAAGTCTCTGCAGTTTTCACTTTAAAACAGAGTTTTTCTAGTACCACTCCATATATATGTACGGAGTGGATTTTGCAATTGAAAAGAAACTATGTGTTCCCAACAAGTTAGGTGAAGGACGGCTTTCACACACCCTTATCTCTCAGAACTGAGCTTGTGGAGAGACGTTCCTTCATCTAGCACAAAGGGAACGGGTTGCAAGAGAAACTTTTCCTCTGGTTTCTCAGTCTGTTTACTAGTTCCGGTTTGAAATTCCTGCAGTTTTCACTGTAAAACCGTGTTGGAGCTAGAAACTCCACATATATTTGAAGGGAGTGGAGCTTGCAACTGAAAAGAAACTTTGTGTTCCCAACAAGGTAGGTGAAGCACGGCTTTCACGCACCCTTATCTTTCAGAACTGAGCATGTGGAAAGACGTTATTTCATCTAGCACAAAGGGAACGGGTTGCAGGAGAAACATTTCCTCTGGTTTCTCAGTCTGTTTCCTAGTGCCGTTTTGATGTTCGTGCAGTTTTCACTATAAAACAGATTTTTAGCTAGTACCTCTCCATATATATGTATGGAGTGGAGTTTGCAACTGAAAAGAAACATTGGGTTCCAAACAAGCTAGGTGAAGGAAGGCTTTCACACACACTTTTCTCTGAGAAATGAGCATGTGGAGAGAGGTTCGCTCATGTAGCATAAAAGGAACGGGATGCAGGAGACACTTTTTCTCTGCTTTCTCAGTCTGTTTCCTAGTGCCGGTTTGAAGTTCCTGCAGTTTTCACTGTAAAACCGAGTTGGAGCTAGTACCTCCCCATATATATGTATGGAGTGGAGTTTGCAACTGAAAAGAAACTTTGTGTTCCCAACAACCTAGGTGAAGGACGGCATTCACACACACTTATAACTCAGACCGGAGCATGTGGAGTGACGTTCGTTCATCTAGCACAAAGGGAACTTGTTGCAGGAGAAATTTTACTCTGGTTTCTCAGTCTGTTTCCTAGTGCCGTTTTGAAGTTCCTGCAGCTTTCATTGTAAAATCGAGTTGGAGCTAGTACATCCCCATATATATGTATGGATTGGAGTATGCAACTGAAAAGAAACTTTGTTTTACAAACATGATTGGTCAAGTACGGCTTTCACACCCACATATCTCTCAGCACTGAGCATGAGGAGAGACGTCGTTTTCAATCCTGCACAAAGGAACGTGTTGCAGGAGAAACTTTTCACTCTTGTTTTTCAGTCTGTTTCCAAGTATCCGTTTGAAGTTCCTGCAGTATTCACTGTAAAACAGAGTTGGTGCTAGTAACTCTCCATATATATGTATGGAGTGGTGTTTGCAACTGAAAAGAAACTTTGTGTTCCCAACAAGCTAGGTGAAGGAAGGCTTTCACCAACACTTATCACTCAGAAGTGAGCATGTGGAGAGAAATTCTTTCATCCAGCAAAAGGGGAACGGGTTTGCAGGAGAAACTTTTACTCTGGATTCTCACTCTGTTTCCTCGTGCCGGTTGAAGTTCCTGCAGTTTCACTGTAAAACAGAGTTGGAGCTAGTTAACCACACCCATAAAACTTCATGTGCAGTGGAGTTTGCCACTGAAAAGAAAACTTTTGTGTTCCCAACAAGCTAGGTGAAGGACGGCATTCACACACACTTATAACTGAGACCGGAGCATGTGGAGTGACGTTTCGTTCATCTAGCACAAAGGGAACTGTGGCAGGAGAAATTTTACTCTGGTTTCTCAGTCTGTTTCCTAGTGCCATTTTGAAATTTCCTGCTGTTTTCATTGTAAAACCGAGTTTGGAGCTAGTACATCCCCATATATATGTATGGATTGGAGTTTGCAACTGAAAAGAAAACTTTGTGGTTCCCAACAGCTAGGTGAAGGAGGCTTTCACACACACGTATCTCTCAGAACTGAGCACGTGGATAGAAGTTCATTCATCAGTACAAAAGGATCGGGTTGCAGTGGAACTTTTACTTGGTTTCTCAGTCTATTTCCTCGTGCCGGTTTGAAGTTCCTGCAGTTTTCACTGTAAAACCGATTTGGAGCTAGTACATCACCATCTATATTATGGAGTGGAAGTTGCAACTGAAAAGAAACTTTGTGTTCCCAACAAGCTAGATGAAGTACGGCTTTCACACACAATTATCTCTCAGAATTGAGCAAGTTGAGAGACG